>NW_017670510.1:0-926 GCF_001879085.1 Nicotiana attenuata | reverse complement strand
GAATAATTGTTCATAAGCATCATGGCAACCCGTGCCTAGCCTCAAGGCTCTTAGAAGTTCTGTTACTGAGCTGGAACAATAGAATATCCCTCCAAAATGCGACTATAATAGTCCAATAAACTATACCGGGAAGAATCATCCTGCACCAAATTTGTAGTGCCATTTCAATTCTTCAAATTCTCGATTTATAACAAGCGCTCGCGTAAGATTGAATAGGAAGAAATCAAAGGCATAAGCCTCAAAGGAATCGAACCGCACGATAAGGAAATCAAGAAGGGAAGTACTCCTAACAGCCCTGTAGCCTCCCGAGGATAAGTACAGACGTCTCCGTACCGATCTGCGAGACTCTACTAGACTTGCTCATGACTCGTGAGACCGACGGGAACCAACCTAGCTCTGATACCATGTTGTCACGACCCAAAATTCACTAAGGGTCGTGGTGGTGTCGGACACCGCCGTCAGGCCAGCCAACTCAAATACTTAATTAAATCTCATTTTAACACTTTTGAAAAATATTTCTTTTATACGTTTTAAACAAGACTCAGTGTATTCTTCCGAATAAATAAATAAAATATTTAAACAACTTTTAAGATTTCCAAATAATCCAAATACATCCCCAGAACCCGGTGTCACAAATACATGAGCAACTACTGATAAGAGAAATAAAATACAACATCCGTCCGGAATACAGTGGACGGAAAGTAAATACAGTACACTGGAAGGGACTACCCTAGCTGCGGTCGCCTCGAATGATGCAGCTCACCTAGTCCCAGAAACGTCTGTGCTGCTACGCCCCGTAGGCTGCTAGAGGTATATATACCTGTGCAACAAAAATGCACAGAAGTGTAGTATGAGTACGTAATCAACGTGTACTCAGTGAGTGTCCCGCCTAATCCCGAAGGGGTAGAGACGAGACGGTCAACTTG
>NW_017670509.1:525494-624100 GCF_001879085.1 Nicotiana attenuata | reverse complement strand
TATCCCTTCCCCAACTTCTTGACCATGTACCTGAAGGACTTAGAGGTAGAGAAGCGGAAATTTGATGTGAAAGTGAAAGCAAAGGCACCGTTCTCCTGGTATAGCCTGTAGGGTGATGACAACCCTAAGGGCAAGCACTACAAGGGCAAAGCCACTACTTCAACTGGCCAGTCTGAAGAGCCAGTAGTAGTAGTGGCTCCTACTCAGCCTCCTTCCACCTCAGCAGACATGGCCCCAGGTCCATCCACTTCTACAGTTCCAGAGATACCCTCCACCACGGCATACCCGTTGACTGCCCACCGTTTGAGCCAGGCCCTCGCCAGCATCAACAACTGGATGCATACAGCTTCTTCTAAACTTTCTGTACTATCTAGTACGGTGGCAGCCCAGTCAGCACCTCCTCCTCCACAGGTCCCACAGTTCATTGAGGACACTCTCAAGGAGCTCCTGGACAACCAGAAGAAGCTCCTAGAGAACCAGACATTGATATTGGACGTTGTTGATTCACAGGGGAAGGCACTAAAGGAGCTTGCAAAGGAGGGGAAGAAAATGAGGAAGACTCGGGCTTCAAAAGAGTCGGTGAAGGCGCTCAAGGTAGAGGTTGATAGACTGAAGGCGGATCACCTGCCTTTAGATTTGCTATTGCATGACCTAGCACCAGCAGCCCAGCGCCAGCCAGAGCAGGAGTTAGAGAGGCCTCCCAAGAGGAGGAGAGTGATTCCCCGTTCTAATGATGCAGTCATACAGTTGGAGGACCCGCAGGGAGATTCCTCCAGCCAGTCCCAAGATTCAGCCCAGGACTCAGTTCAGGTCCAGGCCCAGGTCCCAATAGAGCCACAGGGAGCCAGTCACAGGTTCCCGAGTAGATAGAAGAACCAGGGACCCAGACTCAGGATCCCATGCAGACGGAGGGCCAATAGGGAGTTTCTTTTTCCTCTCTTCTCTATTTTTGTGCTTATTTTGGTTAGTTGGCATTGAGGACAATGCCAGCCTTCATTTGAGGGAGTAGCCCTATTTGGATATTTGGATGACTGTATATATGACAGTATTTTATGCTTTCTTTCTTTTTATCTTTGGTATGTATATAGTTTTATCATTTTCATTACACTTTTAGTACTTTTTGCTTTGGGTCTGTATATAAAGTTTCGTTCTTATGTATATATTCATTCTCCCTATTGTATATTCATCTAAATCCCCTCTTGTACATATTCATTCTACTTTCCGCATTTTTCCTTTCTTAGCTTCTTATTTTATGTTCGTAGCTTCTTGTTTTGAGCTTTTGCAATAAGCCTTTGGTTTTCTTAATGCCACGATTCTTTCCAAAAGTGGAATTTGTGTGAACCGGGTGGCTCTTCCCGATGATGGATGGCATGACAACCTTCTTAAGGGTTTGAGTCTGTTTTTCTTTTTGCTTTTTAGTAGTTAGTTGGTAAGGGTGCCTCAAGCAAAGCTTCACTTAGGCCTAACACATTTGTCTTTGATACCATGGTCAAAAACAAATTGTTGTGTGTAGGATGGTAAAAGTTGTGACCTTGAGACTCTTGTGTTGGCCGATAATCATCAAGCGGTTTTTCGGGACCATTGTGTTGCTCAAATCTTATCTAAGGTTGTTGTGGGCCCCTGACTCCGTGTCTTTAGCAATCCCAAAGCTTGTGTGGTGAGAATTTGAATTGCAAGTCCAAGTCCCAAACCATTGGTCTAGAACTTGCCCTGAATGTTTGTCTAGGCGAAATCCTAAGTGTAATTTGACTTGAGACGTGATTAAAGGCTCTCCTTGATCCAAATGATATCTTGAACACTTCCATAGCCTACCAATAATAAAATCCCTAGTCAGCCCTTTTGAGCCTTAGACCTTTTTCTTTCAAGAATCATGCTACAAGCCTTTACCCGTTCTAAAGATACCCTCTCTTGGCACCCGATCTTTCCTTAGCACATGGCAAAAGTATAAGTTTGGGGGGAGAGACGAGGATTGCAACAAAGTGGACAAAAGGTACAAAATGAAGAAAAGGAAAGGCAATGAAAAAGAAAGAAAATCAAAAAGACAAAAAGAATGTTCAATGTAGAAAAGAATGAAGGGATTCAATAAAAGCAAAGAATGAAAGGTGTGGAAAGTTTTAAAAAAAAGATTTAAAATGAACAAGAAAGAGTGACAGTGTGTCTCTCTAACCCCTTGGAAAGAAGTGAAATGACTTAAAAAGTCAAGTGAATGTGTGCCAAAAATGAAGCAAAAGAAGTGCTAAAGGGAAGATGGAACCTACTTAGACCAAACATTTCCTACCCTAAACCAAAAGCCTTCATTATGTCTCCACAAAAGCTCATATGATCTTGAGTTAAATGAAGTTTACATTAGTGGTGACTCACATAAGGGGCAAGCATATGGTACCTAGTGCCGGACTTGTGACTTTTCCTTGAGAGAGATGAGTGTATTTCCATTAACCTCGTTCTAAGTGCTACTATCCTAAAAGTGAGGTTTGCTTAGGGAGAGTCGAGGATGCGTGAGTTTGGGTTCCACAATGACCAAAGTAATAGAAAGAGTTTCTTTGATGTGTTGAGTCAACTCTTGATGCTCTTGTGTCGCACTTGATCCATGGTGTTTAAAAGAGTGAATGTTGTTAATGATTCATTTGAATTGAGGGCAATTGTTAGTCCCAATTGATGCTAGTTGAGGTCACTTTAGGTCAGCCGAATTTTCTTGGATTTACTCTTAAGGGGTGGGTCTTATTTTGTTTGCTTGAGGACAAGCAAAAGCTTAAGTTTGGGGGAGTTGATAACTAGGTATTATGATGCATTTTACACTCCGTCTTACTTGAGTTTTGATTAGAAATGTGTACAAAATAGTCCCAAAGGCTTACATGTTTTACTTGATTGCAGGGTTTTATCAACAAGGTGACAATTCGTCAAAACCAGCTCAAAAAAGAGTGAAACATGCACAAGTACCAAGAACAAGTCCAAGCTCAGTGTTACAGGACCAATGCAGCCGCACTCCATTCTGTGCGGTCTGCAAAGAAGAGGTTCGGAGAGCACTCATCTCAGGCAGTAAAGAAATGCGGCCGCACTCCATTCTATGCGGTCCGCAAAGAAGAGGTTCAGAGAGTGTTCATTTTAGGCAGCCAAGTAATGCGGCCGCACTCCATTCTGTGCGGTTCGCACTGACTTCATTGCGGCCGCACTCCTTTTTGTGCGGTCCGCAAAGCTCAAGTTCAGAGAGTTGCCAAGTTGGAGGAAAATTGCCAATGCGGTCCATGGTCTATTTTGTGCAGCCCGCAACAGAAGCCACCGCGGCCGCGGTGCATTTTGTGCGGCCCGCGGTGGAAAAGTTGAGAGAGCAGGAATTTCAGCCAAGAGCCTTAGTGCGGCCGCACTCAATTTTGTGCGGTCCGCACTAGCCCCGCAGGGGTATTTTTGTCCATAATTTTCGACCTAGTATAAATAGTTTCTTTTCCCATTTTTAGGTCATCAGTTAGATTTTGAAGCTGAGTTGCGCTCGTGAATAGTGTTCTTTTACCGTTTGGAGTAATTCTACAATAGTTTTATCATTAAATCTTCAAGTTTTAATTAGTAATTAATCTATATGGGTTTTTCTTCATCTATTTCTTTGTTTTCCTCTGTTATCATGAGTAGCTAGACCCATTAGCTAGGGTTGTGGCTCAACCCTAGTGTGGATAATTGATGGGTCTTGTATTTCAAGGCTTGAATGTCTATGGGTGTTTGATATTTGGACTAATTTATGGTTTTATTGTTGAATTACTGGTTGCAAACACTAGTTTATGCCTAGTTGACTTGGGCTCTTCTTGAGAAAGAGAGCCTAAGTCTATAAAATTAGTCCAACAAGGAATTGGGGCGTACTCAAGGGAATTGATAGCCCCAATTAAAGGGTTAAACCGAGAGATCGTAATACCCGACTTGAACCTCAATTGCTTGCACAAATGATCATACCCAATTGATCTTGAGAAAGTCAATTAGGGCAAAATCACTCGAACTACCGAGAGGTATAGAGTGAGTAGAATCGTGCAATGGTTATATCGTAACCCCCAAATATGACAACCTAGCATTAGACATAAGAACCCGTCAAGTATCCACCTAGGAGAAAGTCACTCCCCTAGTGCCTTTTAGCTAATTTGATAACCTTCAATAGTCTTCCCTTAGCTTAACTTAGCTTAATTAAGCATCTTAGTAGTATAAATTTAGAAGTAATATCAAAAGCCAAAAATGTTTAGAAGTGCAATTAGGAACAATTACGCAACTCCAATTTAGATATAAACTCTATTCCAATCTCTAGCTCCCTGTGGAAATCGATCCCGACCTTCTCGGGTAAAAGCTGCTTCGACCTCTCTTGCTACTTTATAGTAGTACAGGGCTGGCCCCGATCAGGAGGAACTGGGTAGTAAGGATATGATGACTATGCGCTAATGTCACGTGTAGCCCCTCACTGAGGAGTGATTACCGGGCATTGTGTGGGGTGATCCTATATGCTAACCAACCTAGGACCCCCTTCCTAACTCCCGTTGTTTAAATGAATTTACTTTTCTTTATATATGTGCAACCTGTTCAAATCCTTTTTCTTGTTTCATTACTTGAATGTCAAAACATGCCTTTACTTGCAAGTACGTGCTTAAACTGTTTAAAGGCCTAATTTACATGAATATAAGTTCGGCCGGGACCCACCGTTGTGGACCGCGAGGGGTGCCTAACACCTTCCCCTCAAGGTTATTTCGAGCCCTTACCCTAAATCTCTGGTAATGCAAACTAGTCCATGAGTTAACTGCTCAAGGTTCCCTAACGCACCATAATTAGTTAGGTGGCGACTCTTCAACCCAATTCCCAAAAGGAAATGAGTCGATTCCCCCTATGGAATGTCAAAACTCGGACCTTTCTCCGCGAGGAGGAAAAAAGGGGGCGCGACATCGGGATACCTACCGAAATAGTATGTGACAATGGAAAGCAATTCGTCGGTAGCAAGATAACGGAGTTCCTCGAAGAACATAAAATAAAGAGGATCTTATCGACGCCGTATCACCCAAGCGGAAACGGACAGGCCGAATCGATGAACAAAACTATCATCCAAAACTTAAATAAAAGGTTGAACGACGCTAAGGGGAAATGGAGAGAAGTTCTACCCAAAGTCCTTTGGGCGTATCGAATGACATCGAAGTCCAGTGCGGGAGCAACCCTGTTCTCCTTAGTATATGACTCCGAGGCCTTAATCCCAGTCGCAGTCGAAGAACGTAGCGCCAGATTTTGACATGCAACGGAGGAATCAAATCACGAGGCTATGAATACTAGCCCTGAACTATTGGATGAAAAACGAGAAGTTGTGCTTGTTCGGATGGCTGCACAGAAGCAAAGAATCAAGAGATATCACAATAGAAGAGCCAACCTTCGCCACTTTGGAATCGGGGACTTAGTTCTAAGGAAAGTCACCCTCAATACTCGAGACCCAAATGAAGGGAAACTAGGCCCAAATTGGGAAGGACCATATCGAGTCCTCGGTATCATCGGAAAGGGATCTTACAAACTTGGCACAATGGAGGGCGAACAATTGCCAAACAATTGGAATGTATCACTACTCAAATGATAATATTGCTGAGGTACGACTTTCTCCCTTTTCCATTTATATTTGATACTAACTTATTGCAGGTGTTCGATCGAAGACGTCGAGAAAACTCTTCAACACGAAGACCTTAGGTTTTAAAGCACGCGTTGCACTCTTTTTCCCTTAGATCGATTTTTATCCCAAATGGATTTTTGCGGCGAGGTTTTCAACGAGGCAACAATTATGTGCTACCTGAGGAAAATTCAATAATATCCAAGGCTTCTTTTCAATCAATCTCGAATACTGGGGGCATCACCCTCGGAGGTATATTTTTGAGAAAAATACTTCACGTCAAAGGGTCTTGATAGGGAAACTTTGTAATGGGCCAAACGGTCAAATGAACCGTGTCCATATAGATTAGTCGAGCCCCGGTGGCAAAACATGTACGCATGTATAAATTATTTAAAGAAACATTCTTTCTATATCAAACACTTTGTGTCTCAAAGAAAAATTTGCTACTATACGAGCTCCATACTTATGATTTTGTGAGAAATGGCTCAAGGGCCGAGTGCAAACATACTTCGAATACTCGGGGACTGAACGATCGAATTATCTAAATTCGAAGTCACAAGACCTCGAAGAGGCACCCCTCAACATATAGGCCAAGGCCATCATACTCTGGGACTGACATTTCGAACAAGTTCAAAATGTTACCGGGAAATAAGTCCAAGAGGCATACCCGAAGGCTACGACCATATTAAAGGCTACGGCCGAAATAACGCGGCTCGGAGACGTCCGAATCCCGCAATAAACAATAGCCCTTCAAATACTTTGAAAAAACCGGTTAAAAGGCTACCCCCGGCAAAACGATTAAAAAAGGGCATCGATAAAATCAACTGTTGAAAAACTAAAAGGCTTCGATAAAATCAGCCCTTGAAAAACTAAAAGGCTTCGATAAAATCAGCCTTCGAAAAACCTTAAGAGGTATCAAACTATCTTAACACAAACGTGCTAAGGCACAAAAAGCAAAGGGGTCTCAATCGACATCAGACCCTCAAAAAAGCCAATACGTAAAAGATACATGCTAAGGCATAAAGAAATTTTCACTAAGTCTTTTAAGCCGAAAAGCGGGAAATAATAGCCATCATTTAAAGGCCATATCTGCCCAACCTAAAATACCCTAAGGGCCAAAACATTTAGAGTTCGAGATCTTGTTCTCACTCGGACCTAAGGGTTCCACTATTCGGAGCTCAAATAAAATTGACTTGAATATAGCTCGAGGATTCATCATAAAACCTTAAGAGGTATTCTATTATAAGTTCGAAACTTGCCCATTATTTGATAAAAACCCCAAGGGTTTGTTTTACTTTTAGTTATGAAAACAATGCGATGATGGCTTCGATCAAGCCATCCGAAATAAAAATCTCGAGCATATTACTGAGCTCGGGAACTAGCCCTCGTTTAGCTAAAAAATCCTAAGGGTTTGTTCTACTCTGAGTTCGAGCTAATGCTCACTCGATTATTGAATTTATAGCAACAAAAAAGTTTGCAAGGCAAAAACAAAGCTAACTTTATCACGAATCAGAGATAGCGCGGAAAGAAAAGGAACTTTTTATACATAGAAGGTATTTATAAATCCTAAAGGCCTAGTCCACTTTGGGAGCCACATCTTCCGGAGTCGCTTCTTCGAGTGCTTCATACTCATCTCCTCCACTCTCGGATCCACTAGCAGAGTCTTCATCATCGCAGAGTAAAGTTGCGGTCTCGTCCTCCAAAGCTTTCGCACTCTCAATATCGGCTGCGAGGTCGAAGCCACGAGCATGCACTTCCTTGAGAGTCTCTCTCCAGGATTGTCGCCAAGCATGATCGACAGCATACGATAATTTGACTTCGGTAGAAACAGAGATCTCCTGTGCCCAAATATTGGCAGCCTCGGTGTCAGCTCGGTAAGAGGCCACAAGCGCTTCCGCCTCAGATTTAGCCTTTGCAAGCTCGGCGGCTAACTTAGCCTCGAGCTCCTTAATTTTCTGGGCCCAGGCCAAGATTTCCTCCTTCACACTTTGAAGTTGGCACTCGACCAAAGTCAGTTGGTCCCGAAGCGTGTCTTTCTCCGAGGCAATACGCTCCATATGCTGTTTTCGCCCCAGAGTCTCGGCCTCCTTCATCTTGGCCTCCTCTCGAAGCTGCTCCACCAGCTCGCCCTTCTGCTGGGCCTGTGAAGTCAAAGTGTTAATTGCCAAGTCAAATGAATACATAATAAATTCCCAGAAAGTTACATTACTTGCTCGATGAGCTTAGTCTGTTCTCGATGAGCCCTCGTCAGTTCGGCTCGAAGGTCCCTGATCTCCTCCTCTTTTTGAACATAGAGGAGTTTGAGGTCATCTCTCTACTCTACGAGCTTCTTGAGTTCGGCCTCGTATCGGATCAGCTCGGCCAGGTATTTGGAAAACGCTTCTCGATGGAGCGTCATGGCCTTCACACAAAGGAAAAAATCAGACTTGGAAAAATGAGAATAAAACACAAGCATAATTATGGAGGCAGAAACTTACTTGTTTAAGAAGCTGCTGAGCATCGTCAAAAATGAACGAAGAATCTAGGTCGGAACATCTTCGACCCCTACGAAGCATCCTTGGAATATATCATTCCCTTTGTGGGCCGTCCCCACATCGGGAGTCACCATAGCCCGAGCATCTCGGAACTGCCCTTCGGAGAACGTATGGCCAGACGGTGATTCATCTACATTAATTATCCCAAGCGAGTCACTTGGGACATTCTCATCTCTTTGAGGGGCCTCAGAGTTAAACCCTTCAGGCACACCCGCCAGTCGTTCCTCATGGCGGGGTGCGCTTTTACCACCCGATGGCTCGGGGACTCTGCTCGGACTTCCCTCTGAAATTACTTCAGTTCAAGATTGAACCGCCTCAACCACCACCGGCTCGGAAGCCTTTGAAGCTTCAGTGCTTCCCCTCATCCGAGCTACCAGCAAGCAGTCGGCATCCTCTCCTTCTTCATCCTTCTCCCGAAGTTGTTGAACCGCGTCAGCAGACAGGGCCACAAAGTCGACCTTCGGATTTCGAACCCTACTTTTCCTGGGCTTTAGGGTATTTGGAGGCGAGGCCCTTTTTCTCTTTTTCTCTTTGGTTGGCCTCGGTATCTCCTCTTCACCAGGCAGAGGCGACCTCATAACGACATTGTCTCCGAGGCCTGCATGAGGAGAAACTAAGTGAAAAATGTATTTTATAGAGAAGCGTCAACATGTGAACAAAGGAACTCACCGTGCTTTTTAGCTTCCCACAGACCCTTGACCAAATCACGCCAACAGCGCTCAGCATGTGAAGAAGTAGAGGCCAATTGTCAAACCCAACCTTCGAAGTACGGAATCGCACCAGGAAACCAAGGGGAAGTTGTGCCATGAAAAAGAAATTAGATCGAAGAAGAATAAAGAAAGCAAAATAGTGAACATCATCGATGGAGTTGTACTTACGTTGCATATTCCATTCCTCGGGGAATGGCATTTTCGGCGGGGATTAGTCAGAGGTCTTGATTCGGACGAACTAGCCCATCCATCCTCGGTCCGTGTCCTCATCAGCTCGAGAACAGCGCCTTCGTGCACCGAAGCTGGAGCTTTATCAACCCACCTCGATAAAGGCGAGGGCTGTATAACCTGATCAGATAGTCGAGGGTGAAAGACATCCCTCGACCTTGCTCAAAAATAAATCTAAGCAAAATGAGGATACGCCAGAAGGAGGGGTAGATCTGGACAAGGGTCACCCAATATTGGCGACAGAAATCGAGTATGACCGGATCTACGGGGCCCAATACGAAAGGATAAGTATAAACACTTAAGTACTCTTTCACATGGGTAGTGATGTCCTCCTCAGGGGAAGGAATCACCACCTCCTTGTTTTCCCAATAATAGTCCTTTTTCACCCGCTCGAGATCGTCTTCAGGTATCAAGCAGATGTATCGGGACAAGGGCTCATCGGCCTGGAACTGAGGAAGGTCTTTTGACTTTGAGATCGAAAGACAGCTCACATGGCCCAGGAACGCACTCTTAGATGCGAGGCTCCACCGGCATTTTATCACCGGCCGACCGCGATGAGGAGGCTTTTTCTTTCTGAGGGACAGTTTTAGATGTTTTAGCCATCATTGTTTTGGAATTCAAGAAAGGAGAAGAAGTTGTTGTTATGACAAACACAAACTAAAGAGGAAGATGAACTTAAAGCAAATTGAGAAGCTTGTAGAGATTTGGGAAAAGGTTTTGGAAGTAAAGATTGTAAAGATTGAGGAATTGATCAATTTATAGTGGCCACTTCAACGGTTTGAGGAAACTAGTGGCCGACCATCAGCCACCGTTAATTAATGGCCTTGGGAACTATGCAGATGCGACCCTTCAGTCACTTATGTCGCTAACGTCATGGAATTGATGTCATGATCGAAGCATCGGAGAATCGAGAATCAAATCGTTTCTTATCACTTCACTCTAAGAAACGCGTGGACTATTTGTATACGGTCGAAATCGGGCATGTCTGATTTCGTAGGCTCAAGGAGGTTCTTCGAGAATAAGCTCAAAAACGGACCTGGATCGAGCCTATTGGCATAGTATAGGACTTGAAGATCGAAGTGCTCGTTGAAAACCAAGGCCGAGTATGACCAACCTCGAGTAAGGCATAATACTGGAATGGCGAGATATTAGCAACCAACCGAAGGTCTCGGCGGAAATCTCGGAGTAGATCATGCCAAGCGGTTATCGACGCCAATCACGAGATTTATTTTTGTTATTAGAGTTGTACCTTATTTAGGATTCCTCTACTATATAAAGAGGGACCCCATTCATTTGTAAGGGGGATACATTCACTGATAAATAATGCACACGCTGCTCTCTGGTTATTCATTATTCTCTACTGTTCTTTATTGTTCTTGCTGCTTAATCTCAAGACTGTTCCAAATCGAGGTCGATACATTGTCACAGCACTGGTTTAATTTGTTTTATCGTCTAATATTCATTCACTAAATTCATTATTTACCAATTGGAATTAAATTAGATCACGTTGTCACACCTCCTTTTTACCTACACCGGTGAGGGTGCAAAGGAGTTTTTCCAATTAAAGGACAGTCGGAACGGGATTTATTATTAATATTCAGAGTCGCCACTTGGGAGATTTATGGTGTCCCAAGTCACCGTTTGAATCCCGATCCGAAGAAATTATGACTCTGTTAACAGTCCGCGAACCAGAACTCCGAGTAAGGAATTCTGTTAACCCGGGAGAAGGTATTAGGCATTCCCGGATTCCGTGGTTCTAGCACGGTCGCTCAACTGTTGTATTTGCTTTTATCTGATTTTAAAAACATATTCTAACCTAAATGCCTTTTAGTAGTAAACCGCTTTTATTGTTATTTTTAATAAGAATTGCAACGTCGTGAAAATGCATCTTGAACCACGTCACACCAGTAAACCCGTGATTGTCAACAGACTTCAACTTCGTTGAGATTTAGATTTGGGTCACATAAATGTGCACCCACATTTAGGAAGGTAATATTATTAAAATACGCGCCTAAAGCAACTACGCATTTATTATCTTTGGGGAAGACCGTGAAATTCGCTAAACGGTCTGCCCGAATTCTAAGTATTTTTATGTAACATTTATTGAGGGCCCCGTGATTTAGGTGTTTATTTAGCGAGGCTCATCTCATTTTATTATCAAAGGCCAACCTAAAAGCTAACTACACTTTTCTGCTTAAGTTGTCTCTAAAAGAAGAACCCTAATTAACTAGCAGATGTGAATGGTCCAAGATTCCATAATTCAATCTCCAACAACTGGGCCTAGCAACTGAACAGATGAGGACGTTCCATATCTGGCGTTCCAAAGCAGTCCAGGTTTCATTTTTTAAGGGCTGGGCCGCTTAGACCATTGACACACCTAAAAGCCCAGTGGCACTTTTAATTTGAAGCGGGCTAACATTTTTAGGCCAAATACAAAATCAAAGCCTGCAAACTTCAGTTGATCTATCTTGAACAAATTCAATTATGCGTTGAAATCTGGTATAAACAGCAATGGCTATTTCGAACAATGTTTGCAGCCTATCTTATCGTGTTAACTCGTTCCTTTTAAATGTACCTCTGCACATTGCAATGTCAATCAAACGTGAATAGACTAAGACCAAAGAATCAATTGAACTTCATGCTTATAGGATTATATATGCCAGTCTTAAACTTCAATTAATAGACAGCGATTCAGCCTGGATTCTGAGTAATGTACATTTAAAATTAAATCAACTAACCTACAAATAACAATGATTATCCAAACAGCATTTCCAGGAAACCAGTCCTAATTCGCGTCATTTTTAACCTTATGAATTAGCTACCCGATGTTATTATGCTAAACGCAAACACACTACTAACAGTTCTAACGAGCACGCACAAGCCCGTAGCTCACCCATCCAATATATGTCCACTACAGCCCAGTTTCAGTCCAGTTATACAATGTCAATGCAAATCAAAAGAAGACCTAGACAAATATAGATCATCTATTATCTATTTCATTATAGCAGCTAGAACACATGGATTTCAGGAGGCCAATGTATGATGTATTTCATTTCAGCATCTCATCGTCAAAGCTACATCAATACATGGTTCAAATGTGTACCTGGAAGTGTAAAATAATAGAGAAAAGAGGAATGTCAGCAGCAGTTCAGTGAATCACAGCAACAGGCAGCCACAGATCCAACGATGAAACCACAGAAACTAACTCCAAAATTCAATGGAACAGCAGGCTTAACAGTTCAAAACCCAGAGAAATTGAATTTGAACACTGATACCCAATTCTTAACAACCAGAACACTCAAATCTGACAATATTGACTAGCTTTCAAGCCCTTTCAAAACCAAGACAGAGGGTGAAAACCAAAAATTGATTCAAAGATGAGAATCTTTCAAATTTCAGAGCTGAAATCCGATGGAACAATAGCAGCCTCCTTTTGGATTTTTCTATTCTTTTTTTTTGAATTTTTTGAAGAAAAGCTAAGATCTAAAGGGGTTTGGATTCGAATTTCTGCTAATAGAAAACTGGAGGAATGTTATTTTTTGGGGAGTTTTAGAGGTTCCCAAACTTGTTCTCTAAGGCATCGGCATGCCTTTTTATAGGCAAAATGAGGGCAGCCCTCAGATTTTCAGCTTTCTATTTAGTCCCTCTTTTATTTTCAGATTAGTCCCTAAGGTTGTGACTTGTTTCTCAAGTAAGCACACTATATTTTCCTAAAATTCCAAATTGGACCCCATTCTAGAATGTTCTAGGAAGTTCTAGATCCCTTGCTAAGGTTTTTTATCCCTGAATTGCCCCAACTACCCTCGACTTATCCCCAAAACTACTGATGTAAGACAACTATACCCAAACAAACCCTAAGATCTGAATTTCAGCTTCAAAATGCAATCCTAATTCAAACTATTAACTAACCTATTCATTGAAACAAATTAACAGCAACAATCAACCAAACTAATCACAAGCTAAACTTAATCAGAATCGATAACAAATGACATTCAAACAATCACTGACTAAACAAAATCATAATTGAGATTTAATACTACAAGTCATTATTTAAACAGAAAAATTGAAACAAATCCAACTATTAGCAGAACGAATAACAACTTAACACCTAAAAACTAAGATGAACAGGCATATAAGGATCAAAATGAAACGAATATGGAACGGAATTGAAGAAGACTTTGTCGATTTCCAGATTAACACTTATTAACAACTAGAATAACACCAAAAGGAGAAAGAAAAAGGAAAACAAACACAAAAAAAAAACAAGAAACTCACTGTTCACCAGACCAGTTCCGTACTCGAACTTAGCCCACTCTCGGTGAGATTTTGAGTGCCAATGAAGCCGGATTCCACACGAGGGATGCAAAGGAGTCACGTGGTATCGATTTGGAGTGGTTTGGGTCAATTAGGGTTTTGGCCGGAAAATATTCAAACTGAAATTCGAACAATTCGAGGCGAGAAAAACTAACCGGGGATTTGGATAGGGGAAGGGGAAAGGGACCTAGGGTGTTAATTTGGACCGACTTGGGAGAAGTGGTGTCATGGCCGGAAAATCTTCGATCCAATATTCGACGGCCTGGGGTGGGATTCGAGGGAATTGGGCTATGGATTCGGATAGAGGAGGAGAAGGGGAGTATGGGGTGTTATTTTGGTGGCATTTGGAGATGGGCCACCGCCGTGGGCGATTTTCGGCGGCGGCGTGCGGCGGTGTTACAGGGTCTGTGGATAGGGTGTGTTTGAGACGATGAAACGGGGGTGGGGGGGGGTGTTCCCACCATTTTATATTATGTTTACCCCAGTTCCCCACCGTTGATCCAATCAACCTCGACGACCCAGATTAAAACGACCAAACGACGTCGTTCGGACTATGTAGGGGCAGGCCGGGTGAGGGTTATGGTTTTGGGCTTGGGTCAAACAGGGTTGGGTATGGACGGATTGGGCTAAAGTTTATCAATTAAACATGGCCAAGTCCGGTCCTCTTATTAAGACATCTCCCTTTTTAATTTAATAGCCTTTTTTATTCTCTCTTTATTCAATTTGTTTTGTTTTCATTTTTGTATTTTATATATTTATTTGTATTTTATTAAAATGCAGAATTAAAATAGAGACCTAATTTATTTCCAAAATGAAGCTAATTAATTCCTATTTAAAGTAAACTCAAGACAAATTCAACAACTAACAATTAAAAATGCAAAAATGGACTATTTTTGTTACTTTCTTTAAATTTTGTTCTAAAAACAACATAACCATTAAATAATCCTTAAATATGAAATTAGATCCTAAATGCAAATGTCATGCATATTTTTTATATTTTTCATATGAAATAAAATGCACAAATAAAATGCAAACAATTAACAGAAAATAACACAAAAATTCACAAAAGTGTAACATAATGAAAGAAAAATTATTTTGTTTGAATTTTTGGGAATAATTCATATATAGGGCAAAAATCACGTGCTCACACACGTATTCTTAAAACCACAATACAAATTTAATTGTTACTCAAATTTTAGAGTAAACAATATCTAGTATCAAACATGCATGGAGTTTAATTTTCCCTTTATCTTGAGCTATGATATGTATTCTGATTGTGTAAAAATTCATTATAATTGAAGTGAAAAAACAAAAATTATACGCGCCGAATAAATATTAAGTTATGCCAAATTATGAAAGCTTACGTACGCCAAGATCAAGTTTAAAATGTACCAAATTGGTTTATCGTGATTTGGAAAATTAACAGAAAATGTCTCTCCTAATAAATGTGATGATGATAATGACGAAGATTTCTCCGTAAGAAATTAATAAATGGAGACGTATTGGTGTTAGTTATACAAAATTTTGATGTACCTATTCTTTTTCTCCTTTCAAACAAAGAAAAAACAACTGAAAGTTTTTCTATTTAGAATCATCTTAAGGCCTAATTCATTATTCATAAATGTATATTTCCAATATATGCGTGATGATAAATTGGTTCTTCAGTTTTAAAATTTTCTTTTTTATTTGATTAACCGCAACTTTTTTTTGGTTAAAGGGTGCAATTCACTAAAAAGTACTACCCGTTAGGGCATAAAACAGTAGCATTGTTAGTAGGGAGTATACTAATTACCCCTCCATGTGGCCATAGTTATCAATATTACATTCCAAAACTTGTCTTGAGAAAGCAGTTCCTACGATGTCTGCCCAAAAAACATGTGTAGCAATGTCACGATCCAAGTTCTCTCTCCATGAACTGTCGTGACGGCACCTTGTCTCTACGACTAAGTAAGCCTAATAATCAGCGGAAAAAAAAAAGAATTAAAAGTACAAAACCAGCCGACTAACAGGTAAATATAAATAAAATGTTTAAAATCCCGCTCGACATATACAATAATAACACTCTCGACCAATAATAACACTCCTAAAATCCAGAATCTCATGAACCACAAACTAAAGAGAATACATAGTGTTCTAACTCCAGAAGTCTAAACAAAAGAAAAAACAAGAAGTTTATAGCTAAAGGGAGAACAGAGAGGGACTTCTAGGTCTGTGGACGCGGCAGATATACCTCAAAATCTCTGAATCGCCTCGCCTCACGGATAGTATGGCTGAGCAGAAGAACCTGGATCTGCACACGAAAAACATGTACAAGAAAGGGCATGAGTACACCACAACGGTACCCAATAAGTGTCAAGCCTAACCTCGGTCGAGTAGTGACGAGGAAGGTCAGGGCCCTACCAGTCATATATATATAACAAGGTAAAAACAGTAAGAAATACGACAGTATAATTGAACTACTAACAGTAAATAAAGATGCAATCACAGAAAGAAATAACTCAGTACACCGAGGAAACAACAGGGGATCTCCCAGGATAACATCTGCTAGTCCCAAACGTAAATGTGCAGAGGATCTCCCGGGATACCGTCCCGTATTCCGAATCGTAAATGTGCAGGGGATCTCCCTGAATACCGATCCGTAGTCCCAAAATAGATATCCAGTACAGGGGGATCTCCCAGGATGCCGTCCCGTAGTCCCAAAGTAAACATGCAAGGAGATCTCATGGAAATCAGATCCGTAGTCCCAAAGAAATCAGTTCTGATAGCTGGGACTACCAGGGACTGTGATTTCACTGCTGTTGCTGTTGCTACTGCTCGCTGACCTCCTTATTACACCATGTTGAAATTAAAAGAAGCTAGCCTAAGCTATGATCTATGAATTATAAAAGGGTCCTATCTATGTCTTCTAACTTGCTCTTGTGTTGCCTTGAACTTGTATTCTTCCACCGGAATTCTGGCGTTGTTGCCTTGCATTGCGATTGGAGATGTTTCGCCATTCCTCCGAATGATGCTGGACTGCTGAAGTTTGAAATATGTGCCTCTATTCTCCAGGCAGGCTCCTGATTGCTGACGCTTGAAAGTATTCCCTTGTTCTCCAGTGGGCTCCTGATTGCTGAACTTGAAAAGTATTCCCTTGTTCTCCAGGTGGGCTCCTGACTGCAACAAAATAAACAACAAAGAAAATTTTCTGCCCCAGTTTGGTGACTGGGAATAGCATGTTATCAAATATTAAAAATTAAAAGCTAAAATTTGAATTGTACTTCCCTTGTTCTCCAGGTGGGCGCCTGATTGCTGAAGCTTGAAAAGTATTCCCTTGTTCTCCAGGTGGGCTCCTGATTGCTGAACTTGAAAAGTATTCCCTTGTTCTCCAGGTGGGCTCCTGACTGCAACAAAATAAACAAACAAAGAAAATTTCTGCCCCAGTTTGGTGGTTGTGTACAGCATGTTATCAAATATTAAAAATTAAAAGCTAAAATTTGAATTGTACTTCCCTTGTTCTCCAGGTGGGCGCCTGATTGCTGAAGCTTGAAAAGTATTCCCTTGTTCTCCAGGTGGGCTCCTGATTGCTGAACTTGAAAAGTATTCCCTTGTTCTCCAGGTGGGCTCCTGACTGCAACAAAATAAACAAACAAAGAAAATTTTCTGCCCCAGTTTGGTGACTGGGTACAGCATGTTATCAAATATTAAAAGCTAAAATTTAAATTGTACTTCCCTTGTTCTCCAGGTGGGCGCCTGATTGCTGAAGCTTGAAAAGTATTCCCTTGTTCTCCAGGTGGGCTCCTGATTGCTGAACTTGAAAAGTATTCCCTTGTTCTCCAGGTGGGCTCCTGACNTAGGTCTGTAGACGCGGCAGATATACCTCGAAATCTCTGAATCGCCTCGCCTCACGGATAGTATGGCTGAGCAGAAGAACCTGGATCTGCACACGAAAAACATGTACAAGAAAGGGCATGAGTACACCAAAACGGTACCCAATAAGTGTCAAGCCTAACCTCGGTCGAGTAGTGACGAGGAAGGTCAGGGCCCTACCAGTCATATATATATAACAAGGTAAAAACAGTATATACGACAGTATAATTGAACTACTAACAGTAAATAAAGATGCAATCACAGAAAGAAATAACTCAGTACACCGAGGAAACAACAGGGGATCTCCCAGGATAACATCTGCTAGTCCCAAACGTAAATGTGCAGAGGATCTCCCGGGATACCGTCCCGTATTCCAAATCGTAAATGTGCAGGGGATCTCCCTGAATACCGATCCGTAGTCCCAAAATAGATATCCAGAACAGGGGGATCTCCCAGGATGCCGTCCCGTAGTCCCAAAGTAAACATGCAAGGAGATCTCTTGGAAATCAGTTCCGTAGTCCCAAAGTAAATACACAACAGTCTCAACAAGGAAATTTACAGTTCTATACAAGTTCGTATCAAGAAAACAAGAAATTGTACCCTAAACATGCTACACAGGATTCAAGTAAAATAGTTAAAGCAGCTAAGACAGTTAAGTCATGTAAGCATGCTTTCCTAAGCTAAACATGAGGCTTCAAATACTAGTATTACTTAATTAAAGGGAAAAAAATACAGATATTTACTTAATGAAAACGGGATTTTTCAACAATTAGCAGTGTACGCACTCGTCGCCTCACGTACATGGCATTCATATAAAAACAGTACCAAAATCATAAGGGAGTTCCCCCAAACAAGGTTAGGCAAGACACTTACCTCAAACCAAGCTAAAAACAATCCGAAATCACGCTCTTGCCACGAGTATCAAACTCCGAGTGGCCCAAATCTAATCAAATCAATTTCATAATGTAAATATAACTACAAACAACTAATTTAGCTAAAGAAATCGAAGCTAAGGCAAGAAAATAGAAAAACGCCCAAGAATCCTCTCCAGGCCCACGTCTCGGAATCGAGTAAAAGTCATAAATTATGAACATCCATTCACTCACGAGTCTAACCATACCACAATCACTCAAATCCGATACCAAAATCTCAATCAAAATTCCAAAATTCGGCCTAAGAACTTTTCTAAAAATGTTCCAATTCACCCCAAATCCGAAATTAAATGATGAAATTAAGCATAGATTAATGGGATATAATCAAAAAGGAGTTAGGAATCATTACCCACAAACTTCCTCCGAAAATCTCTCCAAATTTCGCCTACTACCGAGCTCTCAATCTAGTTTTTGAGTTATGAACTCAAACCCTCATTTTTGGATTTTAAATTTCGCCCAGATGCGTTCTTCTTCGCGAACGCGAGACTACCATCGCGAACGCGATGTACAAAATCTTACTGGCCCAAATTCCTCGAACGCGAGGACCATGCCGCGAACGCATAGGCTAAAGGATCCACACCTTCGCGGACGTGGGAGCATCATCGCGAACGCGAAGTACAACTTAGCTGCCTCTCCCAGATGCTCTTCGCGAATGCGAGACCCCCCTCGCGAACGCGATGAAGGATTTCTCTGCAACAAAACACCAGAAAATTTGCCACTTCTCTAAGTCCAAAAATGACCCGTTGAGCATCCGAAACACACGCGAGGCCCCCGGGACCTCAACCAATCCTAAAACACCATACAGACTTAGTCGAGCCCTCAAATCACATCAAACAACGCTAAAACCACGAATCACCCTCCAATCCAAAGTTAATGAACTTGAAATTTGAAAATTCTACAACCGATGTCAAAACCAACCAAATCACGTCCGATTGACCCCAAATTTTGCACACAAGTTACATTCAAAACTACGGACCTATCCCAACTTTCGGAGTCGGATTCCGACCCCGATATAAAAATTTCACTATCGATATGGAAACCTCAAAAATTCAACTTTCGGCATTTCAAGCCTAAATAAGCTACGGACCTTCAAAACACAATCCGGACACGCCCCTAAGCCGAAATCACCCAACGGAGCTAACGGAATCGACGGAATTCCATTTCGGAGCCGTCTTCAGACTGCTCCGACTACAGTCGAAATTCTAAAGCTTAAGCTCTCATTTAGGGACTAAGTGTCCCAAAACACTCTGAAACTCAAAACGAATCATCCCGGCAAATCACAATAGCATAAATAAATACGGGGGAAGCAGTTATTAGGGGATCGGGGCATTAATTCTCAAAACGACCGGCCAGGTCGTTACATCCTCCCCTTCTTAAAACATTCATTCATACTCGAACGAGCATAGAGACATACCTGAAGTGGTGAAAAGATGAGAGTAATGGTTGCGCATATCCTGCTCGGTCTCCCAAGTCGCCTCCTCGACCGGCTGACCCCGCCACTGAACCTTTACTGATGCAATATTCTTTGACCTCAGCTTTTGAACCTGTTGTCCAATATAATCACTAGCTCCTCAACATAAGATAGATCCTTGTCCAGCTGGATTGAACTGAAATCCAACACGTGCGACGGGTCACCGTGATACCTCCGGAGCATCGAAACATGAAATACCGGATGAACTCCTGCCAAGCTGGGAAGTAAGGCAAGCTCATATGCAACCTCCCCAATACGTCGCAATACCTCAAAGGGACCAATAAACCTAGGGCTCAATTTGCCCTTCTTCCCAAATCTCATAACACCCTTTATAGGCAAGACACGAAGCAAGACCCGCTCTCCAACCATAAATGAAATATCGCGAACCTTCCGATCCGCATAACTCTTCTGTCTGGATTGGGCTGTGCGAAGTCTATCCTGAATCACCTTAACCTTCTCCAAAGCGTCCTGAACCAAGTCTGTGCCCAATAATCTAGCCTCGCCCGGCTCGAACCAACCCACCGAGAATCTACACCGCCTACCATACAGAGACTCATATGGTGCCATCTGAATGCTGGACTTGTAACTATTGTTGTAGGCAAACTCCGCAAGTGGTAAGAACTGATCCCAAGAACCTCCAAACTTCATCACACACGCACGGAGCATATCCTCAAGAATCTGAATAGTGCGCTCGGACTGTTCGTCCGTTTGGGGGTGAAATGAGGTGCTCAACTCCACCCTAGTAACCAACTCATGCTGTACGGCCCTCCAGAACTGTGATGTGAACTGAGTGCCTCTATCTGAAATGATGGAAACTGGAATACTATGCAGACGAACAATCTCCCGGATATAAATCTCAGCCAACCGCTCTGAAGAATAGGTAGTACACACAGGAATGAAGTGCGTGGACTAGGTTAGCCGATCCACAATTACCCAAATGGCATCGAACTTCCTCAAGGTCCGTGGAAGTCCAACTACGAAGTCCATGGTGATCCATTCCCACTTCCACTACGGAATCTCTATCTGCTGAAGCAAGCCACCCAGCCTCTGATGCTCATACTTCACCTGCTGACAATTGAGGCACCGAGCTACAAACCCAACTATATCTTTCTTCATCCTCCTCCACCAATAGTGCTGCCTCAAATCCTGATACATCTTCGCGGCACCCGGATGGATGGAATACCACAAACTGTGAGCCTCCTCCAAAATCAACTCCCGAAGCCCATCAACATTGGGTACACATATCCGCCCCTGCATCCTCAATACCCTATCATCGCTAATGGTCACATCTCTGGCATCACCATGCAGAACCTTGTCCTTGAGGACAAGCAAATGAGGGTCATCATACTGACGCTCTCTGATACGATCAAACAAAGAAGACCGAGAAACCACACAAGCTAGGACCCGACCGGGCTCCGAAATATCCAATATCACAAAATGGCTAGCTAAGGCCTGAACATCCATCGCCATGGGCCTCTCTGATGTTGGTAGATAAGCCAAACTCCCCAAACTCTTTGCCTGGCGACTCAAAGCATCGGCCACCACATTACCTTGCTCGGGTGATACAAGATAGTGATATCATAGTCCTTCAGCAACTCTAACCACCTCCTCTGACGCAAATTAAGATCCTTCTGCTTGAACAGATGCTGCAAACTCCAGCGATCAGTGTAGATCTCACAAGGAACACCGTACAAATAATGACGCCAGATTTTCAAGGCGTGAACAATAGCATCTAACTCGAGATCATGGACCGGATAATTCTTCTCATGCACCTTCAGTTGTCTGGATGCGTAGGCAATCACCCTACCATCCTGCATCAATACCGCTCCGAGGCCAATCCTCAAGGCATTACAATTGACAGTATAAGACCCCGAACCTATAGGAAATGTCAATATTGGGGCTGTAGTCAAAGCTGTCTTGAGCTTCTGAAAGCTCTCCTCACACTCCTCCGTCCACCTGAACGGAGCACCCTTCTGGGTCAGCCTGGTCATAGTTGTTGCAATAGATGAAAATCCCTCAACAAAACGATAGTAATAACCCGCCAAGCCAAGAAAACTACGGATCTCTGTAGTTGAGGATAGTCTGGGCCAACTCTGCACTACTTCCACTTTATTTGGATCCACCTTGATCCCTTCACTCGATACTATGTGACCCAAGAATGCTACGGAATCCAACCAGAACTCACTTTTCGAGATCTTTGCATATAATTTCTTTTCTCTCAAGGTCTGAAGCACTGTCATCGGGTGCTGCTCATGACCTCCCAACTCCGAGAGTATACCAGAATGTCATCAATAAAGACAATAACGAACGAGTCAAGATATGGCCGGAATACACTGTGCATCAAATGCATAAATGTTGCTGGGGAATTGGTCAGCCCAACTGACATAATAAGGAACTCGTAATGACCATACCGAGTCCTGAAGGCAGTCTTCGGGATATTTGTCTCCCGAATCTTCAACTGATGATAACCTGAACGCAAGTCAATCTTAGAAAACACTCGAGCACCCTATAACTGATCAAACAGGTCATCAATACGAGGCAAAGGATATCGGTTCTTCACTGTAACTTTGTTCAACTGGCGATAATCAATGCACATACGCATAGAACCATCCTTCTTCTTCACAAACAAGATAGGAGCACCCCAAGGTGATACACTGGGCCGAATAAAGCCCTTATCAAGAAATACCTGTAACTGTTCCTTCAACTCCTTCAACTCAGGAGGAGCCAAACAGTAAGGAGGAATAGAAATAGGCTGAGTGCCCGACAACAAATCAATACCAAAATTAATATCTCTATCGGGCGGCATGCCCGGAAGATCAGGTGGGAACCCATCAGAGAAATCCCGCACTATTCGGACTGAATCAACTGTAGGGGAATCAATACTAACATCTCTCACATAAGCTAGATACGCGCCACACCTCTTCTTAACCATTCGCTGAGCTTTAAGAAATGAAATAACTCTACTAGAAATGCGATCTAAGGTACCGCCTCCACTCTACTCATGGTACACCTGCATAGCCAGCGTCATGGTTTTGGCATGACAATCAAGAATAGCAAAATGGGGCGACAACCAGTCCATGCCCAAGATAACATCAAAATCTACCATGCTGAGTAATAATAAATCGGCTCTGGTCTCAAAACCACTAAGAGCAATCAAACACGACCGATAAACGCGGTCAACAACAAGAGAATCTCCCACAATAGTAGAAACATAAATAGGGGAATTCAAAGAAACTCGGGAAATGCCCAAATACGGGGCAAAATAAGAGGACACATAAGAATAAATAGAGCCTCGATCGAATAGAACTGATGCATCTCTATGGCAAATCGGAACAACACCTGTGATGACAGAATTGGAGGCAACAGCCTCAGTACAAGCAGGAAAGGCATAGTATCTGGCCTGGCCTCCCCCTCTAGGGCGACCTCTACCTCCCCGACCTACACCTCTAGCTGGCTGAGCAGGTGGGGTAGCAACTGGTGCTGTGATCATTGCCTAGGAACTCATCGGAGCACGATGTGGCTGAGAAGTCTGTGGAGGTTCACCCCTCCTAAGTGTAGGGCAATCCCTCACCATATGGCGTGTGTCGCCACACTCAAAACAAGCTCTAGAAGGACATGGCGGCTGTGACTGGCTCGAGCGAGGTCTGCTGGACTGATCAATGAAAGCACCCCGCGCAGGAGGCGCACTAGATACTGGAGGTGCATAATAAGGCTCTTGAGGTCTAGGAGGAGCTGGAATACCACTGGCTGCTGGAAGAGCTGAATGAACGGGGTGACTCATGTAACCCCGACCATGACGAACTACAGCTGGAGCACGGGCACCAGAATAATGGCCCGACTCTCGAGACCTCTTGGCCTCTCTCTCCTCTCTATCCCGAGCATGCATGCCATATACTCTCCTGGCAATGCTCACCACCTGCTGATAAGTAGTATCCATCTCCAACTCCCAGGCCATGCTAGATCTGATGTTGGGAATAAGCCCCTTAATAAACCAGCAAACTCTCTCACGAATCGTAGAAACCAAGGCCGGTGCATGCCTAGCCAAGTCACTAAAACGGACAGCATACTCCTAAACAGTCATAGAAACCTGGCGCAAATGCTCAAACTCCGCGCCCCATGCGTCCCTAAGGTTCTAAGGGACATACTCCATCAAAAACATATCTGAAAACTGAGACCATGAAAGGGAAGCTGCCTCACCTGGGCTGTTAACCTCAAAAGTACGCCATCACTGATAGGCTGCTCCTTGAAGCTGGAAGGCAGTGAAAGGAACCCCAATCGACCCTGATATACCCATAGTGCAGAGGATACGGTGGCGCTCCTCCAGAAATACCTAGGCATCCTCTGATGCTAGACCACTGAATGTGGGAGGCTGGTACTTCTTGAACCTCTCAAGCCTCCGCTGCTCCTCCTCTGAAGCTACTACCCTATCCTCGGGCTGAATTGGGGCTACAGGCAGTACCGGTATAACCTCTGGGATCTGATCAACCTGAACCCGCTGCTCTGGGGTGCGGCAGCGGGAGTCTGTGCTCCTCCCCCGGCCAGAGATGTGGCTGCAGTAAGGGGAATCAACCCTGCCTGAGGTAGAGTGGTGTACATGCTCACGAACTGTGCAAGGGTCTCCTAGAGAGCTGGAGTGGCAGTAGCAGTAGGCGTGTCAGGCGTCTGGGCTCCGGCTGGAGCTGGTGGTGGCTCCTCTGTAGTAGCTCATGCGGGTGCTCTGGCTGTACCACGTGCGCATCCTCGGCCTCTACCCCGGCCCCGACCTCTGGCGGCTCTAGCAGGGGGCACGGGTACCTAGCCATCTCTGGTAGCTCATGTCCTCACCATCTCTGAGAGAATAGAAGCAGAGGTTTAGAATTTTGATATTAATAATCTCTCACGACAACGAATCAAATGAAGTGGAATTTTCTAACAGTTACATAGCCTCTCGAATATAAGTATAGACGTCTCCGTACCGATCCTCGAGACTCTAATAAACCGGCTTGTGATTCATGACTCCTATGAACCTAGAGCTCTGATACCAACTTGTCACGATCCAATTTCTCCCTCCATGAACTGTCGTGACGACACCTAGTCTCTACGACTGGGTAAGCCTAACAATTAGCGGAAAAAAAGAATTAAAAGTACAAAACTAGCCGACTAACAGGTAAATATAAATAAAATGTTTAAAATGCCGCTTGGCATATACAATAATAACACTCTCGACCAATAATAACACCCCCACAACCCAGAATCTCATGAACCACAAGCTAAAGAGAATACATAGTGTACTAACTCCAGAAGTCAAAACGAAAGAAAATGCAAGAAGTTTATAGCTAAAGGGAGAATAGAGAGGGACTTCTAGGTCTGCGGACGCGGCAGATATACCTCGAAGTCTCTGGATCTCCTCGCCTCACGGATAGTATGGCTGAGCAAAAACCTAGATCTGCACACGAAAAACATGTGCAGGAAAGGGCATGAGTACACCACAGCGGTACCCAGTAAGTGCCAAGCCTAACCTCGGTCGAGTAGTGACGAGGAAGGTCAGGGCCCTACCATTCTTATATATATATAACAAGGTAAAAATAGTAAGAAATGTGACAGTATAATTGAACTACTAACCGTAATTAAAGATGCAATCACAGAAATAAATAACTCAGTACACCGAGGAAACAACAGGGGATCTCCCAAGATAACATCCCGTAGTCCCAAACGTAAATGTGCAGAGGATCTCCCTTGATACCATCCCGTAGTCGAAATCATAAATATGCATGGGATCTCCCGATATACCAATCCATAGTGCCAAAATAAATATCCAGTACAGGGGGATCTCCTTGTATACCATCCCGTAGTCACAAAGTAAACATGCAAGGGGATCTCCCGAAAATCCGTTCCGTAGTCCCAATGTAAATACACAACAGTATCAAGAAGGAAAATTTACAGTTCTATAAAAGTTCGTATCAAGAAAACAGGTAATTCTACCCTAAACATGCTACACAGAATTCAAGTAAAATATTTAAAGCAGTTAAGACAGTTAAGTCATGTAAGCATGCTTTCCTAAACTAAACCGGAGGCTTCAAATACTAGTATTACTCAATTAAAGGGAAAAAAACACAGATATTTACTTAATGAAAATGAGGTTTTTCAACAATTAGCACGTGTACACACTTGTCACCTCACGTACACGGCATTCATATAACAACAATACCAAAATCCCAAGGGGAGTTCCCCCACACAAGGTTAGGCAAGCCACTTACCTCAAACCAAGCTCAAATCAATCCGAAATCACGCTCTTGCCACGAGTATCCAACTCCGAGTGGCCCAAATCTAATCAATCAATTTCATAATGTAAAGATAACTAAAAACAACTAATATAGCTAAAAAAATTGAAGCTAAGGCAAGAAAATAGAAAAACGCCCAAAAATCCTCCCCGGGCCCACGTCTCAGAATCGGGTAAAAGTCACAAATTATGAACACCCATTCACTCATAAGTCTAACCATACCGAAATCACTTAAATCCGATACCAAAATCTCAATCAAAATCCCGAAATTTGGCCTAAGAACTTTTCTAGATTTTTCCCAATTTTTAACCCCGAATCCGAAAATAAATGATGAAATTTAGCTTAGATTAATGGGATATAATCAAAAAGGAGTTAGGAATCATTACCCACAAACTTCCTCCGAAATTCTCTCCAAATGTCACCTCCTACCAAGCTCTCAGTCCAATTTTTGAGTTATGAACTCAAACCCTTGTTTTTGGATTTTAAATTCTGCCCAGATGCGTTCTTCTTGGCGAACTCGAGACTACCATCGCGAACGCGATGTTCAAAATCCTACTGGCCTAAATTCCTCTTTCGCGAACGCGAGGACCATGTCGCGAACGCGTAGGCTAAAGGATCCACACCTTCGCGAATGCGAAGTACAACTTAGCTGCCTCTCCCGGATGCTCTTCGCGAACGCGAGGCCCCCCTCGCGAATGCGATGAAGGATTTCTCTGCAACAAAACACCAGAAAATCTGCCACTTCTCTAATTCCAAAAATGACCCGTTGAGCATCCGAAACACACCCGAGGCCCCCGGGACCTCAACCAAATATACCAACCAATCCTAAAACACCATACGGACATAGTCGAGCCCTCAAACCACATCAAACAACGCTAAAACCATGAATCACCCTCCAAACCAAAGTTAATGAACTTGAAATTTCAAAATACTACAACGGATTCTGAAACCAACCAAATCACGTCCGATTGACCCCAAATTTTGCACACAAGTCACATTCAACACTACGGACCTATCCCAACTTTTGAAATCAGATTCTGACCCCGATATCAAAATTTCACTATCGATCCGGAAACCTCAAAAATTTAACTTTCGGCATTTCAAGCCTAAATAAGCTACGGGCCTTCAAAATACAATCCGGACACGCACCTAAGCCCGAAATCACCCAACGGTGCTAACGGAATTGACGGAATTCCATTCCGGAGCTGTCTTTATACTGCTCTGACTACGGTCCAAATTCTAAAGCTTAAGCTCTCATTTATGGACTAAGTGTCCCAAAACACTCCGAAACTCAAAATGAATCATCCTGACAAATCACAATAGCAAAAATAAACACGGGGAAAGCTCTTAATAGGGCATCGAGGCATTGATTCTCAAAACGACCGGCCAGGTCGTTACAAGCAAACACCGGAGGAACTGCTGTTACAAAAATATTATTAAAAAAATCCATCTTGGCACCCTCCTTTGCTAGTAAGTCAGCAACTTTGTTCGTTTCGCTGTAGCTATGTTTCACCACCACGTCTCCTAGTCTTTGGACGATTGACCTGCATTCAAAGATAATTGAGTCAAAGATAATCCATTGTTAAGCATTCTAATTAACTCTGTGGAATCTGTGTTTATTTCCAAGGGTGTTAGCTGCCTTTCTTCAGCGATTTGCAGGCCTATCAGTACTGCGAGCAGCTCAGCCTGTGTGTAGGTAGTGTGTTGAATACTTCCCATGTAGCACAACACCTAGTTTCCACTTGCATTTCTGAAGACTCCTTCCACTCCTCCATTTCCAGGTATTCACAACTGCAGCACCGTCTGTGTTGAGCTTGTATGTGTTGGTTAGAAGGGGTGTCCATTTGACCCAGATAGTCTTCTCTTTTATGGGTGTTCTGTTGACCAATATGGTTATATACTCTGTTGCTTTTGCCAGAGCAGCTTTTGTATTAACCATATCCTTCCTATTATTGAAGAGATTATTGTTTCTTGAAAGCCAAATTTGCCAGAAGCAGAAGGGGAGTAGGTCTTCCCAATTTATGATGTTGTTGAAGGGTTTCTTTTAGGAAGGCCCATGTGGTTGGCCAGTCCCTACTAGTGAAGGAGGTGACATGGCCTGGAAGTGGGTTGGAACTCTCTAAGATAATGTTTGTCCAGAATAGTTTTGTGCTGGGGCAATCGAAGAAGATGTGTGCAGATGTTTCAATTGCCTGGTTGCAGAAGTAGCATGTAGGATCTAGATGAATCCCGATATAGTGGAGGAAGGCTCCAGTGGGGAGCCTATCATGGAAGAGAAGCCAAAAGAAGGACTTAATCTGTTTTGGAACTTTTAGTTTCCAGATCCACAAGTAGTTGTTACTTGTGTCTACACATTTATGATGTGCAAGATTATCTAGTAGAGGGTATGCTAACTTTGAGGTGAAGATGCCATTGATGGTGATTCCCCAGATCATTTTGTCATCCTTTATAAGATTGGATAGTATGAATGTGTTTAGGATGGTGTTTTTGATGCTTGGGGGGTTGCTTAGGGAGATAGAAGAAAAATCCCAATATTCGTTGTTGTGAACTGATGCCACTGTTATGGCTAGGTCCTCCTGAGTAAGAGGGCCTTCAATTATGGATCTGATTGGGGGAGGTTTGGGATCAAAGGGTCATTGATGAAGCTGACTCTGTTCCCTAAGTGGACAACCCATCTTTTGGCTTGTATGAATGTTTCCCACCCTTTGAGTATGCATTGCCAGGTGATCGACTTTGATTGCTTTGGAGGGTGCCTCCAATTGCAGTGCTTGGCTATAAGAGTTTTTGCCCAAAGGGAGGATGGGTTCTAGTAGAGCCCCCATGCCAATCCTGAGTGGATGGCTCTGTTTTTCAAGTTAGCTTTTTGGATTCCAAGGCCACCTTGTGCCTTAGATTTTGTGATTGTATCCCAAGAAACATGGTGCATCTTTCTTTTGATAGTGGTGGTACCCCAGATGAAATTCCTTTGTATTTTGTCAATCTCTTTGGATGATTTGGAGGGAAGTTTGATGTATTGCTTGACATGATTGGGGATGGTGTTTCGGGAGGCTTTTGCTAGGGTAGTCCTTCCAGTCATATTAATCATGTTTGTTTTCCACCCAGCCAACTTTGTCTGGAGATTGTCTATGATGAATAGGAAATCATTGTGGGTGGGCCTTTTGTGGAAAATTGGGAATCCAAGGTATTTGCCAAAGCAGGTTGATGCCTGGATGGCAAGGGTGTTGGAGATGGTTTCCATTTGGTGGGGTTGGCAGTTGGCACTAAAAAAGACTTTGGACTTGCTAAGGTTGATCTTCTGCCCTGAAGCATGATTGAAGGAAATGAGTGTACTGAGGATTGTGTTGCAGTTACTATGGTTAGCTGTAGCAAACAGTGTTAGATCATCAGCAAAGAAAAGATGGGATATCTTGGGGCCAGTTCTGCTAATGCTAATGGGGGACCATTCCTTTTATTGGACATTCTTCTCAATGGCCCTGGAGAGTCTTTCCATACACAGAAAGAATAGGTAGGGTGACAAGGGGTCACCCTGCCTGATGCCTCTGGTGGGTTTAAAGGAATTTGTCTGTTCCCCATTTACAAGGACAGAGATGGAGGATGAGCTGACACATGACATAATGAGATTGATGGTGACATTGGGAAAGTTGAAGACATGGAGTGTCTCTTTAATGAAGGACCATCCCAGTCTGTCAAAGGCCTTTTCAAGGTCTATGTTAAGGATCATGTTAGGTGATTTGCCTTTCATATTTACAAAATGGGTGATGTATTTTTGCACTATGATAGCATTGTCTGAAGCTCTCATGTTGGAAAGGAAGCTGGCTTGGCTAGGGCCAATGACGTGGGACAGGTAAGGTTTAATTCTGTTTACTAGGATTTTGGTCACAGTTTTGTAAACAGTGTTGCATAAACCTATGGGCCTGTAGTTTTTAATCATGGATGCTTGGGGACATTTTGGAATTAAGCACAGGAGAGTCTCATTCATCAGTGGGTGCATTGTTGCTATTGAGAAGCATTTTTTGCAGAATTGAATCACATCCTTCCCCACTATGTCCTAGTATTTCTAGTAGAAGAAAGGGTGCATGCCATCAGGGCTGGAAATTTGAATGGCTTAAAAGAGAAGATGGCACTTTTGATCTCACTATCCCTGGGAGGCATTGCGATGGTGGAGTTTTGGATGTCAGAAAGGGAGGGTTTATGGGAACTATGTGTGGTAGTGTACCTTTGAGATTGAGTGGCATGTGGAGTAGAGCTCTTGGAAAAACTTGGCTATTGAAGCTTTGATTTCCTGGGGCTCATACTGCCAGTGCCCTAAATCATCCTTGAGGGATAGGATTCTGTTTCTCCTTCTTTTGTTAAGGGTGGATGTATGGAAGAATATGGTGTTGGCATCACATCTGAGAGCCAGTTTATTCTAGCTTTCAGCTTCTAGAAATCTTCTTCATTTTTTAGGATTGAGTCAAGTTCCTCAATAAGGGTTTTTTCAAGGGTTTGGAGGAAATTGCAAGATTGATAGCTAGGGGATTTTTGTATCCCAACTATCCTTGCAAGCAGTCTCTTTTTGTTTGTGAAAAATGTTGCCAAATGTGAGTCTGTTCCAATTGATTGCATTTTCTTTGAATCTTATGGTGGAAGGAATTAAGGTGGATTGGAGTGGGAAGGAATCCCATATGAGGGCTTGGAACATAGGGTGGTTGCACCACATGGATTCGAACCTAAAGGGCTTAGTGGAGGCCATTTGAGTGTTATTGTTTAGATTGACTAGCATAGGGCAGTGGTCAGAGTGGGTTCTAGCAAGGTGAGTAATATTTGCCTATTCATTTACCCAGAAGTTATTAGCAAAGCACCTATCAATTCTTTCTAGGATGAGGCATGACCTATTCTTGTAATTCTTGTTAGACCAAGTGTACTTGCTTCCTTTGAATTCTAGGTCTACAAGTTGGCAATTGTTGATACAATTCCAAAATAAGTTGCTCCTATTTGTGTTGATGGGGTTGCCCCCAAATTTGTCCCTGGATTTCAAGACTTCATTGAAGTCTCCACCCAAAAACCAACTACCCTTAAAATTCTTCGAAATATCGATCAAGTTATCTTAGAGAATCTTTCTAACCTCAATATAATTACTAGCATAGACAGCCGAAATTAACCAAGGAGGGTTTAAAGGGAGGACCTTGACCATTGCATGAATACCTTGTGGTGTTACTACTACTTCATCTACCTGAAGGGAAGATTCCTTCCACATGATGACTATACCTCATGAGTGGCCTACTGGTGGGAACTGAATATGCAGGTCATATTGCAGTTCCTCTGTGAGCTTTTTATGATTTGCCATCTTCGTTTCCAACAACACTACCATAGCAGGTTTGTGCATTTTCACCATCTCTGAGCAATGCCTCCTGAACTCAGCACTGTTTGCCCCCCTAACATTCCATATGATGAAATTCATTAGTGGATGGGGGATTGGTGGGGGTTGCTCGTCGATGCTTTGTCCCTTCCCTGGGTTGGCATCGTATCTCTTCCCTGGGTTGAGATGGTTGAGATCTCATCACTAGAGTTAGTGTTAGGAGTGGGTTCAGAACACCTTGGCTTTGATGGGAGGACAGGCTCAGTCCACATCTTGCTAGACTCTTTGGGCATAAAATGATCAGTTTCGTTGTGGTCCACACTGAACTCCACCGCTCGTACTGCCTCCATCCATAGAGAGTTTGTTCTCGATTGGTTGTCTAATGGCATTGTTTCCTTCACCATAGGAGCTTCGTGGTTCTTCAGGATTTCCAAGGCTTTTGATATCTCTTTCGAGATATTCTCCAGGGGTGATGAGTACTGTTTCTCTTGCGTTGAAGACGAAGGGTCCTGGTGTGGCCAGTGTTGAAGAACTTTAAACTGAGGAGTCGCGTAGGGGTCTACCACTGCCGGATCCGGGAAGAAAGGCATGGATTTGAAGATTTGTTGCATCATAGTGTGGACTGAGGGTGGGTAGTTGTTTTGTTGCATGGGGTTGAGGTTGCTCTGAAGCACCATCGACTGCCATAGTTGAGCACCAAATATCCCCAAACCCTTGTTTAGCGCCTCTGCAGTTACTCTGGCTAAATGGGCTGGATTTTGGATGATAAGGGATATGGGCTGATTGCCCAGCTGAAAATTGTAACACAGTGCCTGACCATGGAGGGCTATCTCCAGCCAGGACACCGGCGTGTGGTCCGGTGGTGGCGGAACGGAGGTTAGAATGACTGGGGGATTGGGAGGGGATTCTATTTTTGGGTTTTTTCTATCTAACCTTTTTTGGGTTGTTATTAAATGGGGGTTATTGGGGTAATCAATGATTTTTGCTGATGATGGTAGTGGATCGACACCCATGTTGGATGCTTCGAAACTTGTGTCTAATACACTGGTTGTGGGATTACTGGAAAATTCGATTGAGTTGATGGTTGGTGTCAAATCAGTTGCAATTTTTAGATTTCTCAGATTTTGCTCTTGAGTTTCCATGGAGTGATTTTTCATAGAGTGTGTTCGTAGGGAAGACGTAGAACAGTAGGGATCATCATTGGGGTCTACTAGGGAGCTGATGGGTTTAGGGGTGGAGTGGGTCTCCATCTGGTGCGCTGTCAGACTCCCCTCTGGGCCCTTTGGGGTAGTTGACTTTGGGTTTCTACGGGGGCATGTTTGGTTTTGTTTTTGGGAGGGGCCCGTTTGGTTTTGGCTTTAGGATGTAGGCCCATTCTCCGCACTGGGTATTTGTTCATTAGCTACTAGGCCCGCCTTTCTCTTCATGCTTGTGTTGGGCCTGTCTCTTGTGGGCTGCCCGTTAGTGGGTTGATTATCCATCGGTGGAGTGGTGGCCTTTGTGCACTGGGCTGGGCTTGTGTCCTGCATTGGGTTAGTTTTTGAAGCATAGTGAAAGGTTTGTGTTTCGAGAAATTTACCGGAAATGGCGTCGAACATCCAAACTTGGATGTCGTCCTATTGGGCCGGTGTTTTACCTTTTCTATTCAGATTTGGTGTAGGGCGTTGCTCGGTGGGGGGTCCTTGTTTGCGCCTTCTTGGAAAGGAAACAGTTTTCCATTCCTCTTTTTCTTCACCAGTTGTCTTAGAATTGGAGCAGCTTGGGCTGTCTTGTGGTGGTGGCGATTGAGTTTGTTTTTGCCTGTCTGAGCACCCTTTCAGAATGTAACCTAACCTTCCACATCCTGTACAAAGGACGTTCTCACCTTCGTAGATAACCAGCTGTTTATGGTCTCCTATAGTAACAGATGTTGCAACTGGTAATTCCAGTGGGACTTGGATGCAGATTCTGGCATACCTCCCTCTTAGGGTCGTTGAGGTGCATGTATCGATTTTGAGAAGTTTCCCAAGCTTTCTGCCTACCTTTTCTAAAATCTCTTTGTCGTAGAATTCGATGGTCAATTGGGGGAGACGAACCCATATCGCAATGAGGGAAAGGGTGGCTTCTTGTGGGACAAACTTTGGTTCCCACCGTCTGACGGAGAGGAAGCTCCCAGAAATGAACCATGGCCCCTGTTGAATAGCCTTAACCAAGTTTTCTTCCTTACCAAATTTGACTATGAAGAAATCACATCCTATGTCAATCAAGATTAACTGTTCGGATGGGTTCCATAGTTCAATTAATTTGGATCGGAGGAGGTAGTGTAGCATACGCCGGCCAAAGAGTTTGATGATGATCGAATAGCGCCATGGCTCGTATAATCTGTTTTTGTCTTCCTGGGAGAGTAGGATTGGGCCTATTTTTTCCTTGCCTTTTTGTTGAGTTTCTGGGTTTTCCAGCTCAGATACAAAGTAGTCTGCTTGTGAGGTTTCCTGTTAGTCAAGGAGCATTTTTTTGTAGGAGTGTAATTGGGGGGTATCTTCCTCCATTTTGTTGGAATCCGGTGGTTCCGTCGATATATTAGATATTTTGGGTGAGTTGTCCATTGGATTTGGTTCTAGTGAGAGGTGAGAGTTTCTCTAAGGTTTCAATTGTTATTTCATTATTACATGCATAATGGACCACTTACTTTTTGATTAACCGCAACTTATTTTACTAATAGGTTGCAGTAAACGAGTACTCCCATGCCCTAATTTTTGCTCATATGTTACGTCAATCTTTGGAGACGTCATGCAGGGGTAGGATGAATGACCTTCACTAAATAATTATATTGTGTATAATAGGATTAACTTTTTTATGTATATTTTATTATATTGAATTTCCTTGACTTCTTCCCGTGTTTTTTAAATCTCCTTGACAATATTCTACCTTCACTTTGTAGTCATGCATAAGTAGTTTACTTTTCCACGTTGTATGCAATATGACATGAAATGCGAAATAATGAACATAAGACCATACTAATTTCAACCAAGCACAGCTGGATGGTCACTTAATGCTGGTTAACCAGAGAACATTACATTTCACCTTTATCCAACAGTCAATGTCATATGTTTCCAACAAATGGATTCATTTTCAACGTAAAAGTTGAAACTTAAAATTATAAAGCTCGAGATGGAGGAAAAGATAATAAAAAAAGAAAAATAAAAGGAGGAATATTAATTTCAAGTAAACTTACAAGCTAAGAATTTTTTTTCTCTTTATAATCTTTTTTTCTTTGGTGCAATTAAAGAAACTAAACGTATAAGCTAGCGTTTGGACATAGATTTGGTTAAAACTTGGAAAGAAAAAAAAATAGAAGTTGAAGTTGAATCTTGCCTTACTTCGTACCTTTGTGAGACTGGTCTGGTAGGGTTTTTGTCTAAGATAGCTAGTGGCAATGTTGTGTCTTACTATTTCGCTTTTCAGTGAAGGACCTATTTACTAGCTATCGCTTTTGCTTTGCATCTTTCTTCTGGATTTCATGTTGTTCCTATTTTTCCTATGATTTTTGTGGTGATACTACTATTGTCTCCTTTTGTCTTTTTGTTTTCTTGAGCCGAGGGTCTTTCGGAGACAGCCTCTCTACTCCTTCGGGGCAGGGGTAAGGTTTGCGTACACACTACCCTCCTCAGACCCTATTAGTGGGATTTTACTGGGTTGTTGTTGTTGTTGTTAAGTTGAAGTTGTGTTTGGACATGTATTTTATTTGAATAACAAGTTGAAATTTTGTGAGTAGAAAAAAAAAATTCATCAAAAAACTGCCCTAAACCAGTTTTTGGAACTTGGAAAAAAATCAAATTGTTTTCAAAAACTGATTATATTCCATAAACAAACGTTATTTTCAATTTATTTTTCTTTTGGAAAAACAAATAGTCAAAATCTATGGTGGGAGCTAAGATTTGATTGATGGATAATGCAACAACAGAAATGGGAGGAGAAAGTGGAAGTTTTATCTTGAATCAAGATGGTGTGAATATGCACTCATAATATTGTGTAACAAAAGGTATTCCACACTGTTTGTTCGTGTCCCTGTGAGAGGCTTGACCAGGGAAATGATGAAACAACCATAACACGTCTAAAAAGCTGAGAAAACGAAAGGTGTAAAGCAAAGACAAACGCAGAATATGAAAAGTCTAAGAAAAGGAATTGCTCTTTTTCTAAAGTGTTACTAATATAACTTTGATTTATATATGTGTTCATCATTCTTCTAATCAGAAGTCAAACATGTTGAAATAAGATAAAGTTATGATTCTCGCTCAACATATAATGGGAAAGTACACATGCTAAGCACGGCCTGAGCCTGAGAATAGTCCAACAAAGGAAAAACAACGGGATATTTACATAAATAGCCGCCCAAATTCATTTTTTAGATTTTCTTGCCTGTATACATAAATTATATATGATTATGCATACATTACATATTAGCCGACTATTTTTAATTTAAGTGATTGAGTGAACGGCTGTTTAAGTTAATTCTTCACAAAAAAGATACGGTCGTACTTAATATGTACAACCTTGACGCAACTCAAAGAGTTAAAACATCGTTTGTCCATTAGATATCAAACAACTCCAAACAAACAGGAATCGGCTATATAAATCTTCAATGTCCATCGGTCCACGTTCCACCGTCTAAATTCATAGAGGTAAATGATGTTTTATACTTCAATACCACACAAGAGGGGGGTGATTTGTATGGTGACCAATTTTTCGCTTAAGCTGTTTTATGGAAAGACATGGTTCTTCTATGTGTTCCTTAACCTACTATTGCAGAAATAGTAAATGCGGAAAGTAAAGAACACAAGTATTTTACGTGGAAAACACCTGGCTCAAAAGGTGAAAAACCCACGACCTACCTTCCAGTAGGATTTTCCCAAACTCTCCACTAAAATCACTAAGCCAAAAACTACATTTACAAAAATTCTTTTGTAAACCTAGGACTAACTCTAATCCCGTTAGCATACCTAATATATATATATATATATATATATATATATATATATATATATATATATATATATATATATATATATATATATATATATATATATATGCTGCTCGAATTAACTGTTGGTATATTAACCATTATTTATTAGAGTACACAAAAAGCAATGGAATAAGTCGATTAAGTTTTTGGTCTATAGCAATTTATTTGATATTCTATATGACCCAAATATTACATTTTTCTTTTACCCTACAAAAAAGCATGACACATTATGTTGCCTTTTTTTACAAGAATAGTCCCAATGGAACATAATCATAGATCTAATTTTGTTGGGGGGAAAAAAATCCCAAGATAGAGAAGGAATGTGAAAGAATGAAAATATACCAAAATGGAGTACCTATTCTATGCCAAGGAAGGATGCTCGTTTGATAATCTACATTTAACCGAATAGAGGGTTTTTAGGGATAATTAAGTGTGGCTCATATTCAATTTCCTTTTTTACTGGGTAGGTACCGTATTTAGAAGATATCTTCTTTATTTATGGTTATATTGTAGAATATGTTATTTATTTAAAAGTTGTAGATTATGGAATATTTTATGATTTTTATATGTAATTATGAAAATTTCCCTACATTTAATGGAGAATCATGTTAATTTACTTGGGCTGGCCTGTGCATCTTTCAAAGAAATACAAGTCGGGTCCATCTTGAATGTAATGGGTAAGTGGAGCCCATGAATAAACCTAACACTAGCTTTAATTTGGGCTTATGTGATTGCACCTTAATCAGGCCCAGATTTGTCATATTTGTACTTTATTTTTGAGAAATTTACACTGCATAGCCGTCCTGCAAAATAATAGCTGCAAATTATATATTTTGGGTATATTAATATATAATATATTTTTATTCAATGTATATTATATTTAATTAGCGTATGTAATTATTTTCGATTGATCGACCAATTAAAAGCCCTTTATTTTTTTCATTCTGGCATTTGTTTCACTTTTCCTTTTTCCCTTGGGTTGTTTAACTGTTTCTTTAAACGAAATTCCGAAATTGCTAATGTAAGCCAAAATGTCGACTGAATTTATCTCTAATTCTCTGTCCTTTTTTTTCAAATCTAATATGCTTCTTATCCTGGTTCATTTTCTAGCTGAAGAGGTGCTCTAATCCAAAAATATGATATTGTTTCCAAAATAAATTTATATACTAGAAATCTCTGAAGGGCTAATAATTTTTATTGTTGTCGTCTGTCACAAAAGATAAGAATTTACTTGCACTCGATGTTTATATCAAATTAGTAAACGCATGGCATATATATGCTACATATAAATTTTCTCTCACTAAACCATAGTGTATTAATATATCACGTTAAATTGAAATGATTAATGTAAAGCGGTTAGTTTGTAGTGTACCATACTTTCACTATGGTTATTTCATTTTTGAGTGTTCACAAAGTCCAATAATTATCGCCAGTGAAACTGATCGTTTCTACCATATCATACGTTCCAAACATGCCATTAAAAAGAAAACATTACAATCTTCGATATTGAGTTTTGATCTATCATACATTCATACGTGTTAATGAAATATTAGAGACCATAATAAATTTAAAACGAATAATAGCATGTTTGGCCAAGTTCTTTTGGGTCAAAAGTGCTTCCATATTTTGAATTTTATCTTAATTAATAATTCCTCCGTTTCAATTTAGATAAAGTAGTTTGATTCGACATAGAGCTTAAAAAAATAGAAGATTTTTGAAACTTTTGATCCTAAAAGTCTAAAGGGGTAAAAGCGGCGATAACATTTATGTGATTATAAAAGCTTCTCATTAAGGGTAAAATGGATAAAATGAAGAGTTTAAAGTTGAATTATTTTTAATTGTAGAAATGTATCATTCCTTTTTGAACGAACTAATAAGAAAAATGTGTCACCTACATTGGAACAGCGGGAGTAAAAGCTTACCAAACTTAAGCATAAATTGAAGTAAAAGATATAATACTTCCTGCTTCCATTTTATGGGAGATATTTGATTTAGTACAACATTTAACGAAAGACTTTTATAACTTGTAATTTAAAATAAATTATAAACAACTATATAACTCTAAATCATCTCACTGAGAGTAAAATAAAAATTCTAAAGTCAAAATATTACTAAATAGAAATTTCATTCTTTGGGTTACATTATAAAGGAAAATACATTACGTAAATTGTTACAAAAAAGAGCATTTAACTATGTTTACGTGATAAAAGTAAATACAACAATACATAATATAGTATATTCTTCTTAACTTTTTCCCCCCTGTTCAATTTTTCTACTTTCTTAAATTTGTCGATATTTTGACCAAAATGAGAAAATTTAGGGGAAGTTGGGAGTTTGGACATAAGAATTGTAAAATTTAAGAAAACAATTACAGTGAAAATAGTATTTAAAAATTAGAGTTGTGTTTGGATATAAATATAATTTTGGGTTGTTTTTGAGGTTTTGTGAGTGAACTGAGTGAATTTTGAAAAACAGTTTTTTGGAGTTTTTCAAATTTTCGAAGAATTTCAAAATCATCTTCAAATGAAAATTTGAAAATTTTATGTCCAAACACTGATTTCGAAAAAAAAAAGTGAAAAAATTTCGAAACAAAAGAAAAAAGTTCTTATATCCAAACGGGCTCTAAATACACATTTCTAAAAGGGACTTCCTACTTAAATCGACCAAAAAAAAAAATAATATGATAGATGATTTTGGGAGTCCGAAACTGAAATACTGCCTTTTTGGGCATAAAATACGTTTTTACAGTTAAAAAAAAGGTTATATTTCTACATAAAACGCAGTATAATACTGCGTTTTACCTTAACGGAAAGTTAGCCGTTAAAGTAAAACGCAGTATTATACTGCGTTTTACTTAAAAATTGGGCCCACCAAATAAGTGTTCTGCAGGACTGACATAAATAATTTATTTTTTAGTGTAAAACGTAGTATAATGCTACGTTTTACAGAAAATGTTGTATTATAATACGTTTTACACTAAAATTTGGGCCCAACAATAAATGTTATGCGGATAACTGACATAACAATAATTCAATTCCTGACCTCACACAGTTGCCCATAGACGACGTATTGACTCGTGATTTGGCAGATGCGCAGAGTCAGGAAGATGATAGTGATTATGACAACAATGCTGATGAGTCTGGGGATGACACACCCTTCCCTGATGAGGGTGATGACGAGGAGGAAGTGGATGTTGAACCTGAGCTGACGAGGGAGCATGCTCCTCCACCTCCCGTTAGAGCAAGAGTGTACGAGTCCCACGTGCCGTTTCATGAGCGGAATATTCCCTACCTTGATAACTTGCCAAGTATGCCGGACGTGGATGCCCTCACAAGGGATGATGACGAGATTCGGTCAGCAAATGTGGGATGAGTCTAGACTAGCGGTGCTGGGAAAGGGCATGTATTTCCCCGATAAAGCTCGCCTAATCAGGGCTGTAAAAATCTACAGCGTAAGAGAGTGTCGTGAGATGACGGTAAGGGAGTCAACTACAGAGGTATACAAGGCTGTATGCGGTAGAGACTTTATGGGTTGTCACTGGATGTTGCGTGCCAGCAAGAAGAAATCAGGGTTGTGGAAAGTATGTAAATTTATTAGCACCCACAAATGTGAAATGGACACATTCAATAAAAATCACTTCAACCTGGATGTAGACTTGATTTCTCTTGTCTTGATTCCATATTTGGAAGTGTCCATTAGGTTCAAGATTAAAGAGTGTATTACAGTCGTCCACCAGGAGTATGGTTGTACTATAACCAAAAGAAAGGCATATCTCGGTTGCAAACGTGCCTTTGAACTTATTTATGGCGACTGGATAAGTCTTTATCATCTCTGCCCAGGTACATGGCCGCACTGCAATACTTTAACCCCGGGACAGTTGTTGAATGGAGGCGTGAGTGGAGTCCGGACAGACCCGAATATATTTTCAACAATGTGTTCTGGTCATTTAAACCAGCAATTGATGGTTTTGTGCATTGTCGTTCTGTAATTTCCATAGACGGCACTCATGTCTATGGAAAGTATGATATTAAGCTTTTGATTGCAACTGCAGTAGATGCCAACGGACAAATATTTCCACTAGCTTTTGCCATTTGTGCCAACGAAAGAGAAGAGACGTGGACACTTTTTTTGAACCACTTGAAGCAGAACGTTGTCAAACAGCGTTCAGGTATTTGTCTAATATCTGATCGACATGGTGGTATTTTAAGTTCTGTACGGCACTTGCCTGAATGGCAGGAACCCTATGCATACCACCGTTAATGTGTGAGGCACCTGAAGGCCAATTTTTAGAAGAAATATCACGACAAGGCCTTGCATGATTTAATGTGGATGGCTGCAACTGAGCACCAGCAGTGCAAATTCATAAGGCGCATGGAAGCGATCCGGCAGATTGATCCACGAGCCTATACTTGGCTGATGGGACATGAGCTTCACATGTGGACATTGCATGCCGATGGCGGCAGACGATGGGGAGCACTGACTACAAATGTGTCGGAGTCATTCAACGGTTTGTCGAAGTCTGCCCGTGGATTGCCCGTCACTGCCATGGTCCGTATGACATTCAAACAGATTGCGGAGAGGTTTGTTGAAAGGCATAGAGCTGCATCGACATTGATGGACAGGGGTGTTCAATTTATGCCAATACCGATGAGAAGATTTGAAATGTACAGGAGGCGAGCACATTGGCATTCATTTTTACAGTACGATCACGACCGGGGTGCTTTTGAAGTTAAGACCGCTATCCGCGGACACCGGGGGAATAATCTACAGACGGTGAATGAAGCCAGCAGGTTGTGTTCATGTGGAAATGGACCATCTACCACATGCCGTGCGCACATGCCTTGAAGTGCTTTCAACAAGTTGGTTTAGGGGCAACCAATTATATTGATAGGCAATATAGTGTTGCTGCATACGTAGACACCTATAGTGGCCAGTTGCAGCCATTGGGTGCTGAGCATTATTGGCCGCCGGAACCTTTTAAAATGGTGTGTAACAAGGATTATTCGCAAGCTGCAAGTGCAAAAGAGAACGCGTATACGGAACTAAATGGATGTTGGTGACACCGTTTATGCGCGTAAATGTGGCATATGCTCCTAAACTGGACACGACCGTCGTAAATGTCCTTCAGGTGGTGTGCGTGGCGGTGGTAATCCAGCTCCTGGTGCAAGTTCGTCGAGTGTACCCAACTATCAAGGATACACCTAGTCTTTTGTTTTCGTATTGTTTTTCATAATACGTGTCTGTACTTGTGTATGTTGCGATATCTATCAAATAAAATTATGAAGTGTGTGTCTCCGGTCGCCACCGCTCTATCAACGCCGTGATGAGAGACCAATCGAGTTGCATCCTCCCAATCTCAAAAATCCTAAGGAAGCCCGTAGCACACAGGCGATGGACTACGCGGGCATGGAAAGCTCTCTCCCTCAAAAAGTCCCACAAGTCGTCCGATCTCCTGGCTCGGAGAGTCTGATCCAATAGATGTCCCTCCCATACATAGGCGGACTTATGGTCGCCCTGTAACACTAATATCTGATCTGCGGCTGGTCCAGGATGCACAAGCGACAAGTCCATGTCGTCTACTGTAATTTAAACAATATTAATTGTGTATTAGTGTTATAATAAATTAAATAATTAATTTTAATTAAATAGAGTAATTATCTATGGGTTCCAGGCTCGATGTTTGAGGCCCAGTAGCACCAAACTATCCTTAATTATTATGTGTCAATTTCAATATTTTTATATTTTTTAATTTGACAGAATAATTAGCTATGGGTTCCAGGCTCGATATTTGAGGCCCAGTAGCACCAAGTTATCCTTAATTATTATGTGTGTCAATTTCGTGTCAATTTCAATATTTTTAAAATTTTGTTATTTTAATAAATTAAATAATTAATTATTTAATTTGACAGAGTAATTAGCTATGGGTTCCAGGCTCGATATTTGAGGCCCAGTAGCACCAAGTTATCCTTAATTATTATGTGTGTCAATTTCAATATTTTTAAAATTTTGTTAGTTTGATAAATTAAATAATTAATTATTTAATTTGACAAAATAATTAGCTATGGGTTCCAGGCTCGATATTTGAGGCCAGTAGCACCAAGCTATCCTTAATTTTTTTTTGTGTCAATTTTAATATTTTTAAATTTTTTAATTTGACAGAGTAATTAGCTATGGGTTCCAGGCTTGATATTTGAGGTCCAGTAGCACCAAGTTATCCTTAATTACTATGTGTGTCAATTTCAATATTTTTAAAATTTTGTTAGTTTAATAAATTAAATAATTAATTATTTAATTTGATAGAGTAATTAGCTATGGGTTCAAGACTCGATATTTGAGGCCTAATAGCACCAAGCTATCCTTAATTCTTTTGTGTGTCAATTTCAATATATTTAGAATTTTATTAGTTTAATAAATTAAATAATTAATTATTTAATTTGACAGAGTAATTAGCTATGGGTTCCAGGCTCGATATNAATTTCATTAACAATAAAAATTAGTTTATCAAGTTTTAACTATTTTTTTCCCAAGGCTAATAATTTAATCCGGGTAAAAATAACACACTAATTTAATCGCAAATAAAACACAAATCAACGTGGAAACACATTCAAGAAAATAAATATGCATATGCTCTACGAGTTTCGACATAAACTAAATCGAAATACCTCGATTTATGTTTTTTGAAATATCAAAAATTCCAAATTTTGACCCCGAAAGAAGGAATCCAAGGCTTGGGTTGTATGCGGGACCTACGCTCTTCACTTTTCGTGTGACGGGTGGGGCCCAAGAATTTTTTTTTTTAATCGCGCGCCGGGGGGGGGGGGGGTTTGGGGTTTCTTTTAAAAATGGAAGTTCTGTCGTGGGGAAGAAGAAGGAGGGGTTATATTTTATTAAAGGAAAACGCAGTGTAATACTACGTTTTCCTTAAACGTAGTACTATATAAATTATTTTTTTAATAAAATGCAGTATAATACTACGTTTTATTTTAACGGCTAACTTTCCATTAAAGTAAAACGCAGTATTATACTGCGTTTTATGTAGAAATATAACTTTTCTTTTTAACTGTAAAAACGTATTTTAAGTACAAAAATACGTCATTTCAGTTTCGGACTCATGATTTTGGCGATCTTTGTAATGGTACGAATGCATTGCTTGTCTTTTCGAAAGACTTATCTCAAAGCTAGATTCAGAATTTGAACTTTATATATTTAAATTTAAAATTTTATCACAATTTATTTGAGCTACTACCTTCAAAAATAACTATTTATACTTATTTAGTAATTTTGTTAACATATATACGTGGTCCGAAACCAAAAATACTGCATTCAGAGAAACCTCAGCCCTCCTTTGCATAATTAATGTTATTCTGCAACCAAAATGTATACATATGCAAGTAATGCTAGTCAAATATTTAATATGCTACAAACTCCATAACTAAAGCTGTTCAATTTTCACCCTCTTCTTGTTTGGGAAGATCATCTCGCGGATCCAGGATTAAACGGTCATGCGATATTTTTACGGTCAGTATAAATTTGTTATTGCTCATAAAGACTGATACGAGTGGCTCTGTTAATGCTTGACTTTTTTTATGAAGATATTTGCAAGTATATATGAAATTTTTATCGAAGTTTTCAGGTGTCGGTGACCCCATTTCCTACCGTGTACGTCCTCTGCTCACCCTCCTCTTGACACATTCTTCTTGATAATACCTTATACTATATAGCTTTATTAAGAAATTAAGTCACATGCAGAAGAAACAACCACTTAAATTTCAAAAGGAAAAAATTTGACCGAAAAGTTTTTCATCTTATTTTCGGAAAAAACGGATTATAATCGATATACTTTTTGATATAGGAGAAGAGTTATGGGGGCAAGTGCACAGTTAGTAATAAGATATTTATTTACTTTTAAGCCATTATTTAAAATGTCTTTATTCTTTAGCCGTTGCATTAATAAACTTTTAGCCGCCCGAACGAAAATACCCTTCTGCTCATAAAATTCAGGACCAAGTGTCCTTAACTTATGAGCTTGTTACTGAAAGTTCAGGACTAGCTGTCCTTAATTTATGAGTTTGTAAGTCTAAGTTTAGGACTATCTGTCCTTAACTTTTGAACTCGTAACTCTAAGTTCAGGACTGCGTGTCCTTAACTTTTGAACTTGGAACTCGAAGTTCAGGACTACTTGTCCTTAATTTCTGTGCTTGTAGCTCTAAGTTAAGAACTATATGTCCTTAATTTCTGTGCTTGTAACTCTAAGTTAAGGACCAAGTGTCCTTAATTTTTGAACTTCAAACTCTAAGTTCAGGACCAAGTGTCCTTAAATTATGAGCTTGTTACCGTAAGTTCAGGACTAGTTGTCCTTAATTTATGAGCTTGTAATGTTAAGGACTACCTGTACCTACTCCTATCAAAATGAAAAGCAGCAAGCGGAACTTGATCTTGAAGAAGCGAGCCTCTATCAGAGAAAGTCATTGCGCGCTAGCCCCTTGTCTTGTATAAAGTGGAAAACCTGCGTACCCCTAAACTATAGTTTTTGAGCTTGTAAGTCTAAGTTTAGGATTACCTGTCCTTAACTTTTGAACTTGTAACTCTAAGTTCAGGACTACATGTCCTTATTTTTTGAACTTGGAACTCTAAGTTCGGGACCATATTATCTTAGTCTTCTTCACTTCCTCTCCATTCTCTTCACCAACAGTTTCTATCATAATACGTCATTGTTCGTCCCATTACACTCTCTTTATCAGAAAAAATACCAACAAGAACAACTGTAACACAATCATCTGAGCTCACAAAATTACCAATCCGTAAAATTTCCGGCGATTATGGTTTTCCTTTAATTGGTCCATGGAAAGATAGACAAAGATTATTTTTATAATCAAGCTAAAATTCTTCAGATCAAGAATTCAAGAATACAAATCTACTGTTTTTAAAACCAATATGCCACCGGGAAATTTCATTTCTTCCAATCCAAATGTTGTCATTTTGCTCGACGGCAGGAGTTTTCCATTCCTTTTTGATGTATTTGCAGAAATTGGTCAGAACAGAAAAGGAATAGAAGAAAGGGTAGCATCATCTTTTCATATAAATTTTAATAGATTAGTAGTTATTTTTGTTCAGCATTAAAAATATTAGATAAAAAATAAATATCACTTTAAAAAGTGGTTACGCAATTTTACATATTACCTACTTACTTTTGTTTCACAACGAAATAACAATAATTAGAATAACATGAGAAACTACCAAAAGGAGATATGCAAATGTGTGCATGTGGGAAAACAGCATTCACTGTAATAGCTATTCTATAGCCCTATGAGGCTATGACTTGTGTTCTTGACTTGTTATTGTCCACTTTTGTCAAAAGTCATGACAGAATCTATTTGTATAAGATTTTCAGGGTACCTGCCCTTCAAAAGAAACTTTATATCTGTTTGATTTTATAAAACGAGAAAATGTCAAATTTGTTCCTAATTATGCGAAAAGAGTGGGTGTTTGGACATAAAAATTGTGAAACTTTGGAAAAAAGTGATTTTTTTCGGGGCATTTGCATCTATACCGGCTTTTTGTGCAACATTTTAACTCGTGTCCCCTTTGCAAAAAAATTGCAAGCGTACCCGCTTTTTCACATAACTTCAGCACACGGGGCTGAAGTAGCAAAGGCAATCACGCAAAACTTCAGCTTTCTAGTAGCCGGGCCTGAAGTTCAGCTCTTGAGCTGAACTTTTTGTGTTGTAACTGGGAAGTTTTTGTGTTGTAACAGATTATTGTGTTGTAAGAGCTGAAGTTTCTCACTGTCCTATTTGGATTCAGAGCTGAAGTTTTTCACTGTCCCCTGCATCATGTAAATCTGGTTTCTTTTATCGTTTCTTATCTGCTAAGTTTTTTTTGGTATCTCCGCTTCTCGTGCATTGTGTTCTTTTGAAGTTTCCCCAGAAATATTTGGACTGATTGTGCCAATTAGATAATGGTGTCTTTTGCTACTACAATGGCTTTTTATAGACTTGCTGCCATTCCCTAGTCGTTTAATTGTACAGCTCTTCCATTGTCACTTTTTTTTCCCACAACAGAAATCTTATCAAATTCGTTAACTTATACAAGTCCAACGACGTGGATTAATTGTTATCTGCCCAAATGGAAGAGTTATTTGTCCCTTATTTATAAATGTTAAAACACAACCTTGCTTTCTTCTGGTGAGATACTGAAGGGGAGGAGAAAGGGAGCTAAAGTTTTTTAAAAAGTGGGTACAAGTTAAAAGTTTTTAAAAAAATGGGTATAGGCTAAATGGGGGCAACCAAATAGGACGCCCCGTGCAATTTTTATATTTTTTTCCAAGTAAAAATGGTGTTTGAAGATTACAGTCGTGTTTGGATATGAATACAATTAAAGGCATTTTTGAATTCTTATAAGTGATTTGAAGTGAAAATATTGAAAAATAACTTTTTGGAGTTTTTAAAATTTTCGTAAAATTCCGAAAATTAAATTCAAGTGAATTTTGAATTTTTCATGATTCGGAAAAAAAGTAAAAAAGAAAATGGTAAAAGTGAATTTGTTTTTATGGCGAAACGAATATACTCTAGAAAAGTGAACTATATTTAAAAAGTGATAAATGGGTTAATTGATTTTTTTTCACGACCTAAAATTTAACAGTCGTGATGGCGCCTATCGTAAAACTAGGCAAGCCATAACTCAACATCTCAGCACAGTAAAATCTTTGAACATAAAGACGGAAGCAATTTAATATTGAAGAAAAGCCTTTTAAAAAACAGAAATAATCCAAAATACGACACAATCCATCCCAAAAATACGGTGTCACAGAGTACATGAGCGTCTAAACCAGAATACAGTCCACTGCAGTGCCTAAGGAATAAAAATTAAAATACAGATAGAGATAAAAAAGGAGAGTCAAGGCCTGCTAACGCCATGCAGCTACCTCGATAGTCTCCGAACTCTAATGCCTTAATCAGCAACCGCCGTGACTAGAAGCGCCTGGATCTGCACACGAGGTGCAGGGAATAACGCGAGTACAACCAACTCAATAAGTAACAAGTCCAACTTTTGGACTGAAAGGTAGTGACGAACTCAACCGGTACAGTTAAAATAGAAATAACTGTGCAAAAACGTAGTGCTTTCAAATTAAATGGAAAGTTCAAAACAGTAAAATAGATCAAAACTGAACAATGTGAAGAATATAACTCTTCTACTTCTACATGCCAATGCACATGTAGTATGTGATGCACCATGTAGACAGCCTCATGTGCTCACGCTCTCAAATGCTCAATCACTCGGTACTGTATATGTCCTATACAGCCCGGTGAAGATCCATCCTGGAATATATACATCACTGACCATCAGTCACCCAGTACCGAGGAAGGCCATTCCAGCCCTATGGAGAAGATCCATCTTCGGGTATTAAGTACTTCGAACAAGATCCATGTCCAGGAAAGATCCATCCCTCAATAATAGCAACCGCCCTCACTAGGGGTGTGTATAGACTTCGGAGGGCTCCTACAACCCAACCGCTATCATAATATCAGTAACCGCTGCGGCGTGCAGCTCGATCCCATAACTGCCACTCATAATCAGGATCTCTGCCTCACTCGGTCATCAATATCTCCATTCTCACTCACGGGCTCACAATGTCATAAAAACTAGCCCGAAACAATGATATGATGTATCAATAAATAACAACTGAGATCGAGATATGATATGAAATGAATGAATATGACTGAGTACGAAATATCAATGAAATCAGTAAGGTGACAGCAAAAAACAACCACTATGGGTCCCAACAGTGTCGGCATAAAGCCTAAACATAATATGTAGCATGATTGATAGCTCAATTACTTCACATGATGAAAACACTGATATCAACAAGATAGAGTCACTATACAGTGCCATGGAATCAACCAGTTCACAATTCTCACAGTGCACACCTACACGCCGTCACTTGGCATGTGTGTCACCTCAATACCAATCACATAACATATAATTCGGGGTTTCGAACCCTCAGAACCAAGTCTGAAAGTGTACTTACCTCAATCCGAGCAAAACTCTACTCCAAAATGCCTTTGCCTCTCAAATCGGCCTCCAAACGTTCCAATTATAGCCATATGTAGTACAATACAATCAATGTAGGCTAAAGGGATCAATGCCACAAGAAAAGTACTAAATTATAGCAAAAAATCCGAAATCGGCTCAAATCCGACCCTAGGACCCACGGCTCAAAATCCGATAAAAGTAACGAAACTCGAAAGCCCATTCGCTCACGAGTCTAACCATACCAAATTTACTCAAAACCGACAACAAAATCCCATTCAAAACCTAAAAAATCTAACTCAAGAACTCTTCCTCTTTTCCTCCAATTTTTCACCCCAAATCACAAATTAGGTGATGGGCATAATCATGGAATTTAGCCAAAACCAAGTAAGAATCACTTACCCCAATTAACTCCTTGAAAATCCCTTCAAGAATCGCCCAAATCCGTAGTCTCTAGCTCAAATTATGAAAAATGGGTTCAAACCCTCGTTTAGAAATTTAACACTGCTACCCAGTTATTCCTTCTTCGCGAACGTGGCCATCCTCTCGTATTCGCGAAGACCAATCTGTCTGCCTCTCAATTTTAACTCTTCGCGAACGCGACCAACGCTTTGCGAACGCGAAGATTTACTAAATCTACACATCGTCAATGCGACCCATACCATGAGAACGCGTAGAACAAGGACCTGGGGTCCCCAGCTGCCTCAACATCTCTTCGTGAACGCGACACCTCTCCCGCATTCGCGATGCACACACACAGACTATACCTTCGCGTTCGCGTCCTATTCTTCGCGAACGCGAAGAACAAAATCTTCCCAGCTCAGAGGCTCCTCTCGCGAACGCGTAAGAGGAAACCAGAAGAACACACCAGCAGATATCAGCCAAGAACTTAAGTACAAAAATGATCCATTAACCACCCGAAACTCACCCGAGGCTACCCGGACCTCAACCAAACATATCAACAAGTCCCAAAACATCATACGAACATAGTAGAATCCTCAAAACACCTCAAACAACATCAAAAACACAAATTACACACGGATTCGAGCCTAATGAACTTTGAAATTTCCAAATTCTATAAACGACGTCAAAATCTATTAAATCATGACTAATCGACCTCAAATTTAGCACACAATTCATAAATGACACCACAAACCTACTTCAACTTTCGGAAATTCATTCCGACCCCGATATCAAAAAGTCCACTCCCGGTCAAACTTCCCAAAATTCCAACTTTCGCCAATTCAAGCCTAATTCTGATACGTACCTCCAAATTACAATCCGGACGCGCTCCTGAGTCCAAAATTACCTAAAGGGGCTAACAGAACTATCAAAATTCAAATCCGATGTCTTCTACACATAATTCAACATCCGGTCAATTTTTCCAACTTAAGCTTTCAATTAAGAGACTAAGTGTCTCGATTATTCTGAAATCACTCCGGACACAAACCAACTAACCCGATAAGTCATATAATTACTCTAGAACACAAAAGGAGCAGTAAATGAGGGAACGGGGATAAAAATCTCAAAATGACTGGCCGGGTCATTACATCCTCCCCCTCTTATGCAAATGTTCGTCCTCGAACGGGTCTAGAAACATACCTGGAGTCTCAAATAGGTGTGGATATCTTCCCCGCATATCCCGCTCAGTCTCCTAAGTAGCCTCCTCCATGGGCCAACCTCTCCACTACACCGTCACTGAAGCTATATCCTTTGACCTCAACTTTCGAACTTGCCGATCCAAAATGGCTACCGGCTCCATATCATAAGTCAAATCATCATCCAACTGAACCGTGCTGAAATTCAAAATATGAGACGGATCGTCGATATACTTCTGGAGCATAGAAACATGAAACAGTGGATGCACACTCGACAAGATAGGTGGCAAGGCAAGCTTGTAAGCCACCTCTTCAATCCTTTAAAGTACCTCAAAAGGCCCAACGAACCGAGGGCTCAACTTGCCCTTCTTCCCGAACCTCATAACACCCTTCATGGGCGAAACCTTCAGCAGAACCTTCTCCCAGACCATATATGACACATCACTAACCTTCTTGTCGGCATAACTCTTTTGTCTCGACTGTACCGTGCGAAGCCACTCCTGAATCAATTTAACCTTGTCCAAAGCATCCTGAACCAAATCAGTACCCAATAGACTAGCCTCGCCCGACTCAAACTAACCCACCGGAGATCTACACCGTCTCCCATATAAAGCCTCATATGGAGCCATCTGAATGCTCGACTAATAATTGTTATTGTAAGCAAACTACGCGAGCGGCAAAAGCTGGTCTCATGAACCACCAAAATCAATGACACAAGCGCGTAACATCTCCTCAAATATCTGAATAGTGCGCTAAGACTGTCCGTCCGTCTGAGGGTGAAATGATGTGCTCAACTCTCGTTGCACGACTCTCCAAAACTGCGATGTAAACTGCGTGCCTCTATCTGAAATGATAGAAACTGGCACACCGTGAAGGCGAACAATCTCTCTAATGTAAGTCTCAGACAACCGATTTAAAGAATAAGTAGTACTCACTGGAATGAAGTGAGGAGACTTGGTCAACCGATCTACAATCACCCAAATAGCATCGAACTTCCTCGAAGTCTGTGGGAGCCCAACTACAAAATCCATGGTGATCCGCTCCCATTTCCACTTCGGAATCTCTATCCTTTGAAGCAATCCACCCGGTCTCTGATGCTCATATTTTACCTGCTGACAATTGAGACACCGAGCTACAAACCCAACTATATCCTTCTTCATTCTCCTCCACCAATAGTGCTGCCTCAGGTCCTTGTACATCTTCGCGGCACCCGGATGGATGGAATATCGCGAGTTGTGGGCCTCCACAAGAATCAACTCACGTAGCCCATCTACATTGGGCACACCTATCTGGCCCTACACCCTCAACACCCACCCCATCATCTCCAATAGTCACATCTCTGGCATCATCGTGCAGAACCTTGTCCTTGAGGACAAGTAAATGAGGATCACCATACTAGCGCTCTGATGCGATCAAATAAGGAAGGCCGGGATACCACACGGGCTAGAACCCGACTGGGCTCCAAAATATCTAATCTCACGAATTGGTTGGCCAAGGCCAGAACATCAACTGCAAGAGGTCTCGCACCAACAAGAATGAATGCAAGACTTCCCATACTCACTGCCTTCCTACTCAAGGCATCAGCCACCACATTGGCCTTCCTCGGATGATACAAAATAGTGATATCATTGTCCTTTAGCAGCTCCAACCATCTCCGCTGCCTCAAATTTAGATTTTTCTATTTGAACAAGTGCTGGAGGTTACAATGATCAGTAAATACCACACAAGACACACCATAGAAATAGTGCCTCCAAATCTTCGACGCATGAACAATGGCAGCCAACTCCAAATCATGAACATGATAGTTCTTCTCATGGGGCCTCAACTGGCGTGAAGTACAAGCAATTACTCTACCTTCCTACATCAAAACACCCCCAATATCGATCCGAGAAGCATCACAATATATTGTATAAGAACCAAAAACTGATGGTGGAACTAGAACTGGAGTTGTGGTCAAGGCAGTCTTGAGCTTCTAAAAGCTCTCCTCACACTCATGCGACCATATGAAAGGAGCACCCTTTTGGGTCAATTTGGTCAAGGGTGATGCAATAGATGAGAAACCCTACACGAAGCGGACGGTAATAACCAGCCAAACTAAGAAAGCACCGAATCTCTATAGCTGAGGACGGTCTGGGCCGACTCTAAACCGCCTCTTTCTTCTCCGGGTCTACCTGAATACCCTCACTGGACACCACGTGCTCCAATAATGCCACTGAACTGAGCCAAAACTCACACTTGGAGAACTTGGTATAAAGCTTCTCCTCCCTCAACCGCTGTAACACAATTCGCAAATGCTGGGCATGCTCCTCCTGGCTACGACAGTGCACCAGGATATCATCAATGAACACAATAATAAACGAGTCGAGATAATGCTAAAATACACCGTTCATCAGATGCATGAACACTGCTGGGGCATTGGTCAACCAAAAAGATATAACAAGGAACTCATAATGTCCATAACAAGTCCTGAAAGCTGTCTTAAGAATGTCCGAGTCCTAAATCTTCAACTGGTGATACCCTGACCTCAAATCAATCTTGGAGAACACCATCGCTCCCTGAATCTAGTCAAATAGATCATCAATACGCGGCAAATGATACTTGTTCTTGATTGTGACTTGGTTCAACTGCCTATAATCAACGCGCATTCTCATAGAACCATCCTTCTTCTTCACGAACAGAACCGGTGCACTCCAAAGGTGACACACTAGGCCTAATAAACCCCTTCTCAAGGAGTTCCTGAAGTTGCCCCTTCAACTCAGCTGGTGCCATACGGTACGGAGGAATAGAAATGGGTTGAGTGCCCTCTACCAAGTCAATACCAAAGGAAATATCTCTGTCGGGCGGCATGCCCGACAGGTCTGTAGGAAACACATCCGAAAAATCTTGCACCACCGGAACAGAATCAATAGTAGGGGTCTCAGCACTAACATCCCTCACAAAGGCCAAATAAGATAAACAACACTTCCCAACCATCTGTTGGACCTTCAAGTATGAAATCACTCTACTAGGAACATAGTCTAAAGAACCTCGCCACTCAATCCCTGGCAACCCCGGCATCGCCAAACTCACAGTCTTAGCGTGACAGTCCAAAATAGCATGACATGGAGACGACCAATACATAGACAATATCACATCAAAATCAACCATACTAAGTAGCAAGAGATCAACTCTAGTCTCCAATCCCCCAATAGTCACTACACACGACCGATACACACGGTCCACAATAATACGCCCACCGGTGTAGATACATGAACAGATGAAACTAAAGACTCACAGGGCATATCTAGATAACGAGCAAAATACTATGATACATATGAATAGGTGGAACCAGGGTCAAATAATACAGAAACATCTCGATGACATACTGAGACAATACCTGTGATCATTGTGTCTGAAGCAATAGCATCTGGTCTAGCAGGGAGTGCATAGAAATGGACATGACCGCCACTAGTTCGGCCTCCCCTCTAAGGTGACCCCTAGCTGACGGAGCTCCACCCCGAGCTGGCTGAGCGGGTAATGAAGTAACTGGTGCTGAAGTCGTAGGCTGACTCCTCTGCTGGGATGATCCTCCCGAAAGGCGGGGACAATGCCTCTGAATATGACCCAAATCTTCAAACTCAAAGCAACCTCTCCCTGCAAATGGTGGTGGGGAATGAAGGGAGCCCCGAGTACCGGGATAACTGCTAGAAGGACCCGACATAGATGAACCCTGAGCTGATGGTGCATGAGACGAACTCTGAGCTGGAAGGGCACTGAGAGACGAGTGACCCTGCTGAGAATTGTGAGAACTATGGCTAGATGGTGCACCACGTTGAGCTGGACTAGCCATCTGAGCATGCCTATTGGGAAGACCCCTGCCGTGGTGGAACTGATCTCTAGAAGGAACACCACCAAAACTGTCTGATCCACGAGACCTCTTAGACTCCCTCTCAACCCGCTCCTGGCTGCAGACAAACTCTATTTGCCGAGAAATGTCAACAACCTCATCAAAAGTAGCACCAGACACCCTCTCTCTAGTCATAAACACCTGCAGCAGAAATGTGAGGCCATCAATGAACCTCCTGATCCTCTCCCTATCGGTGGGAACTAACCAAACAGCATGACGAGCCAACTCAGAAAACCTCATCTCGTACCGCGTCACAGTTATATCATCCTGATGCAACTGCTCAAACTGTCTGTGCAGCTCATCGCTACGAGACTACGATAGATACTTGTCCGGGAAGAGAATGGAGAACTCATTCCACGTAAGTGGCGCTGTACCGATCGTCCTACGCCTCTCATAAGCCTCCCACCAGTTGAAGGCAGCTCCAGTAAACTGAAAAGTAATGAACGAGACCTCACTGGTCTCTATAATACTTGTTGTACGGAGAATCCTCTGACATCTGTCCAAGAAACCCTAGGCATCCTCCGACTCTGCCCCGTTGAAGGATGGAGGATGAAGTCTACCAAACCTCTCTAGTCCCCGTTGCTCATCATCAGTCATAGCAGGAACCACATGGGCATGAGTAGCTATCACCGGCTGGGTTGGTAGTGCCCCCGGTGTATGGAGTCGTTGTATCACCTGCTCGGGTGTACGGGCGATGGGAGTCTGAGTACCTCCCCCGGCCTAAGAAGTGGTTGCTGCTGCCAGAACAGATATCGCCTTAGCAAGACTGGTGCACACGGTCAAAATTTAAGCTAAGGCCTCTTGAAGGCCTGGAATCACAATGGGCACAACTGGTGCCTGAGTTGGTCCCACCGGTGCATCCACAACTAGTACCTGATCCTGAACTGGGGCAACTGGTGGATCTGTAGGTGCTGCCCTAGCTGTTGTGCGAGCTGCACCTCTGCCCCTACCGGGGCCTCTACTGTAACCTCGGCCTCTCGCGGCCCTGGCTGGTGGTACTGGTGGTTGTCTGTCCTGCCCAATAGTATGTGTCCTCACCATCTGTGAGGGAATAGAATAACAGTAGTTTAGTTACCAAAATCAACAGATTCGCATGACTAGAATTCAAGAATGTGAAGTTTCCTAAGGGTTCTGCAGCCTCTCAAAGATAAGTACAAACGTCTCCGTACCGATCCGCAAGACTCTACTAAACCCGCTCATGACTCGTGAGACCTATGTAACCTAGGCTCTAATACCAACTTCTCACGACCCAAAATCAACCGTCGTGATGGTGCCTATCATAAAACTAGGCCAGTCTCTACTCAACATAGTGAAAACTTTTAAAAATAAAGACGAAAGCAGTTAATATTAAAGAAAAGCCTTAATCAGCAGCCGCCGTCGTGACCAGACGCACCTGGATCTGAACACAAGGTGCAGGGAGTAACATGAGTACATCCAACTCAGTAAGTAACAAGTCCAACCTTTGGACTTAAAGGTAGTGATGAACTAAACCGATATAGTTAACAACAGAAATAATAGTGCAGAAACGTAGGCATGCTTTCAAATTAAATAGGCAACTCAAAATAGTAAAGTAGATTTGATCCAAACAATGTAAAGAATATAACTCTTCTATATCTACATGCCAATGCACATGCTGTATGTGATGCACCATGATGTCAGCTTCATGTGCTCACACTCTCGAATGCTCAACCACTCGGTACTGTATGTGACACATACGGCCCAGGAAAGATCCATCCCGGAATATATACATCACTAACCATAAGTGACCCAGTACCAAGGAAGACCAATCCAGCCCTGTGGAGAAGATCCAATTCCAGGTATCTAGTACTTCGAACAAGATCCATGTTTAGGAAAGATCCATCCCTCAATAATATCAACCGCGCTCACTAGGGGTGTGTACAGACTACGGAGGGGCTCTTCCAGCCCAAGCGCTATCATAAATCAGTATAACCGCTGTGACGTGAAGCCCGGAGGGTTTTGCAGCCTCTCGAAGATAAGTACATACGTCTCCGTAACGATCCGATAGACTCTACTAAACTTGCTCATGACTCGTGAGACCTATGTATCCTAGGCTCTGATACCAACTTGTCACGACCCAAAATCTAACCGTCGTGATGGTGCTGATGGTGGAACTAGGCAAGCCACAATTCAATATCTCAACACTGTAAAATCTTTGAACATAAAGACGGAAGCAATCTAATATTTACGAAAAGCCTTTTTAAAAACTGAAATAATCCAAAATACGATACAATCCATCCTAAAATCGGGGTGTCACAGAGTACATAAGCATATAAACCAGAATACAGTCCACTATAGTGTCTAGGGAATAAAAACTGAAATACAGATAGAGATAAAGAAGGAGAGTCAAGCATGCGAACGCCATGCAGCTACCTCGATAGTCTCGGAACTCTGATGCCTCAATCAGCAGCCGCCGTGACCAGAAGCGCTGGATCTGCACACGAGGTGCAGGGAGTAACGTGAGTACAGCCAACTCAGTAAGTAACAAGTCCCACCTTTAGACTGAAAGGTAGTGACAAACTCAAACGGTACAGTTACAATAAATATAACTATGTAGAAACGTGGGCATGCTTTCAAGTTAAATAGATAGTTCGAAACATTAAAATAGATCAAAATTGAACAATGTGAAGAATATAACTCTTCTACTTCTACATGCCAATGCACATGCTGTATGTGATGCACCATGCTGACAGCCTCATATGCTCATGCTCTCAAATGCTCAACCACTCGGTACTATATATGGCCCATACGGCCGAGGAAAGATCCATTCCGGAATATATACATCACTGACCATCAGTCGCCCAGTACCGAGGAAGGTCAATCTAGCCCTATGGAGAAGATCTATCTCCAAGTATCAAGTGCTTCGGACAAAATCCATGTCCAGGAAAGATCCACCCCTCAATAATATCAATCGCGCTCATTGGGGGTGTGTGCAGAATCCGGAGGGGATCTTACAGCCCAAGAGCTATCACAATATTATAATAAACCGCTGCGGCGTGCAGCCCGATCCCATAACTGTCACTCATAATCAGGCTCTCGGCCTCATTCAGTCATCAACCTCTCCAATCTCACTCACGAGCTCACAATGTCATGAAAACTAGCCCGAAACAATGATATGATGTATCTATAAATAACAACTGAGATTAAGATATGATATGAAATGAATGAATATGACTGAGTACAAAATATCAATGAAATCAGTAAGGTGACAACAAGTAACGACCACTATGGGTCCCAACAGTACCAGTATAAAGCCTAAACATGATATCTAGCATGATTGACAACTCAATAACTTTATCCATGATTAAAACATGGATATCAACAAGATAGAGTCACTATACAATGCCATGGAATCAACCAGGTCACAATTCTCACGGTGCACGCCCGCACGCTCGTCACTTTGCATGTGCGTCACCTCAATACCAATCACATAACACATAATTCGGGTTTCGAACCCTCAGAACCAAGTTTGAAAGTGTTACTTATCTTAATCCGAGCAAAACACTACTATAAAATGCCTTTGCCTCTCAAATCGGTCTCCAAACGTTTTGATTCTAGCCACAATAGTACAATACAATCAATTTAGGCTAAAGGATCAATCCCACAAGAAAAGTACTAAATTATAGCCAAAAATCCGAAATCGGCTCAAACCCGACCCCGGGCCCACATCTTGAAATCCAACAAAAGTCACAATACCAGAAAGCGCATTCACTCACGAGTCTAACCACACCAAATTTACTCAAATCCGATAACAAAATCCCATTCATAACCTAAAAAATCTAACTCGAGAACTCTTCCTTTTCCCCCCCCCCCCCCCAAAAAATTTTCACCCCAAATCACAAATTAGATGATGGAATTAAAGACATAATCATGGAATTTAGCCAAAACCAAGTAAGTATCACTTACCCCAATCAACTCCTTGAAAATACCTTCAAGAATCGCCCAAATCCGTGGTCTCTAGCTCAAAGTATGAAAAATAGGTTCAAACCCTTGTTTTGAAATTTAACACTACTGCCCAGTTATTCCTTCTTTGCAAACGTGGCCATCCTCTCGCGTTCGCGTAGACCAATTTGTCTGCCTCTCAATTTTAACTCTTCGCGAACGCGACCAACGCTTCGTGTACGCGAAGTTTTACCAACTCTACACATCGCGAACGCGACCCATACCACGTGAACGCGTAGACCAAGGACCTGGGGTCCTCAGTTGCCTCAATATCTCTTCGCAAGCGCGACACCTCTCCCGTGTTCGCGATGCACACACAGACCATACCTTCGCGTTCGCATCCTTCTTCGCGAACGCGAAGAACAAAATCTTCCCAGCTCACAAACACCCTTCGCGAACGCAAGGCTCCTCTTGCGAACGCGTAAGAGGAAACCAGAAGAACACACCAACAGATATCAGCCAATAACTTAAGTCCAAAAATGATACGTTAACCACCCGAAACTCACCCGAGGCCCCTGAGACCTCAACCAAACATATCAACAAGTCCCAAAAAAATCATACGAACTTAGTCGAATCCCCAAATCACCTCAAACAACATCAAAAACATGAATTACATATGGATTCAAGCCTAATGAACTTTGAAGTTTTCAAATTCTAGAAACGACGTCAGAACCTATTAAATCACGATCGATCGACCTCAAATTTTGTACACAAGTAATAAATGACACAACGAACCTACTTCAACTTCCGAAAATCCAATCCGACCCCGATATCATAAAATCCACTCCCGGTCAAACTTCCCAAAATTCCAACGTTCGCCAATTCAATCCTAATTCTACTACGGACCTCCAAATTACAATTCGGACGCGCTCCTAAGTCCAAAATCACCTAACGGAGCCATCAAAATTCAAATCTGAGGTCGTTTACACATAAGTCAACATCTGATTAACTTTTCCAACTTAAGCTTTCAATTAAGAAAGTAAATGTGTCAATTAATTCTGAAATCACTCCGGACCCAAACCAACTAACCCGATAAGTCATATAACAGCTGTAGAACCCAAAAGGAGCAGTAAATGGGGGAACAAGGCTACAACTCTCAAAACGATCGACCGGGTCGTTACATTTTTTGTGTGCACCACACATTTAAAGTCTTTGGGTGAAGGTCAAACATGTATTTTGTAGGTACATTATCAACATAATGTTCAAAATATCACACATTTTAAGTTAAGTGTTTGAGTGAAATCTTTTGACAAGTTTGAGGGGTTGTCGTCAATGTATTCGGCATAAGTCAAAAATATTTAATTCTTTTTTGGCAAAAGTATATATTTCTTGCAAATTTTAAAAATACTTCATATTCAAATATTACTCACTTCATTTCAAGTTATAACTGTATTTGATTGGATAAGGAGTTTTAAAAAGAAAAAAAATTGAAATGGTCTAAAACATACAATGATATTTGTTTGAATATAAATGTATGCCACTAAGGATAAAATAATTAGTTTAAAATTAATATGTATATATATATATATATATATTACTCCATTTCTTACTAACTAATAAGAAAATAGTACAATTTAAAAGGAAATCAAGGTACTATAGGGAAATGTTAAACATAAGTAATCCCAACTTTGTTAACTATTATGAGTTAGTGATGAGATGAATAAGATCCTTTTATGTCATGCGTTTCCTAATCCAGCTTTGAATATAATTTTTTTAGTAACGAGCAAATCCCCCTTTAACGAACCTTACACAAAGAGAATCTAAATTAATAAAAAATCCCAAGTACAAGACACGCACAAAGTCAAATCATTAAGGAGCCGTTTGGTAGGATGCATTAGAGAAAATAATACATGCATTATCGTTTGGTATTACTAATTCCTTGTTTGGTACACTTTTTCAACCTATGTATTACTAATGCAAGTATATTAGTTATACAAACTATTTGATATTATCCTATGTATAACTAATACATAACAAACCATAATATTAGCAATATCAAGGCTATTAATGCACGTATTAGCATAGTTAAAGACATATCATCCTTAAAGTCCCTTAAAGCTAAAGAATATGGAGGACATTACTACTAATTTCTTAGAAGTTATGCAATACATTTTAATTTTTAATACACTACACCAAATATTGGATAACAAATAATCTCTACATAACTAATGATTGCATTACTAACACATGCATTACAAATTCCTACATTACTAATACATTCAGCACTATTCTTATACACACTATCAAACGACCCATAGGTGAAACCAAACAGGAAAAAGTATTAAATTCTTTTTCAGCCTATCACTATCTTTTTTTCTCCTTTTATTATTCTGTTATACCCACCATCTAATTGTGTGTTTCATAAAAAGACAAGTCTCATCTCTCCCATTTGCCTGGATCTTGAATACCAAAATCAATGGCCAAATAAGGATTGTTTTTGCTATTTCCAAAGCTCCCCCACATACACCTTCTCTTTAATTAGGTTTTTTGTTCTTTTTTGCCCCTCTAATTTTGGCAAAAATGTCACCAGCTTTTTGCAAAGCTTGTCCCCCAACATAATCTCCAAAATAGAAAGCCTTGTGCACCACTCAACAGAAATTAGGTCAACCCCATTTTCTTACACATCCATCTCTTTATATTTTGGTTTAATTATTCTGTGAAGTGGGTAATTCTTGAAAATATTGATTGAGGAGTATATATATTCAAAATGGTTAAAGAGAAAATTCAGATCAAGAAAATTGATAATGTTACAGCAAGGCAAGTCACTTTTTCAAAGAGAAGAAGAGGGCTTTTCAAGAAAGCTGAAGAACTTTCAGTTCTATGTGATGCTGATGTTGCTCTCATCATTTTCTCTTCTACTGGAAAACTCTTTGACTATTCTAGTTCCAGGTATGTCTCTGTGTGTGTGTGTGTGTTTGTGTTTTTTTTTTTTTTTTTGTGTGTATATATATATATTGTAAATAAATTCGTGTTCTCTAGTTTCTCATTCTGAAATGCTTTTTTTTTTTTTGGTTGAGCTTATCTCATATACTGATTAAGCTCAGAATGAAATAGATTCTTTGTGTTTTTGCCTTGTAAGTTCGTTGGAGTGATGCATTTTATAGCAAGGTGGGGTACGATAGTTACACTTCCAGTGGCATCAACTATATTATTTAGAAAATGTGTATATTATTTTATACCGAGCAAATATTTGTAATTTGTGGACATGAGTTTCCAAAGCAAAGATACTCTTAAAGGCAACAAAAAGTAAAAAAATAAATCTCTGCTTATTATTCACCGTATAAAATTTAGACATAATTACTCACTGTATAACAGTTCTTATGAATAATCTTTATACATATTATTTAAAAGATGATAGTGGTAACCACTTATGAAGTAATGGGGTGTATGAACCTAGTTATCTAATTGACGATAATTTCTAAAAAATTAAATTTGACAAACGTTTTCTTATAATAAAATGACTAAAATATACTTTACCCGATATTAAGATTAAGAACTGTTGATGTAGATAAAATATTACTAATGCTTCAACATATTGCGGCAGCACTTGTTAATCCTATAGGTAAAAGAAAGCTCATATTGCAGTCAATATCTTTGGAATATTGTAAAATAAAAATTATCAACATCGTTCCAACTTGACCATTCTACCTGAAACAAAGAACTAAACCTGCGTAATTCTTAAATGTAATTGTGTTATTATAAAAAAAATATCAAAATTAATTCTGTATAGAGATAAGCTGAGAAGAAAATTATCATTTTTTAGTAAATTAGTAAATAAATTATCCCAAACCATCACACACTATTCTTATAACAACTGATTACACATGTACGAGCTACTATATACTATTGCAATTCATCAATTTTGTATTTCTATTACAAAAATCTATTAGTACAAAAAAGCAACAGCAATAGTAACTAGCTTTTCTTAAGTATAGTCCTCTCACATTATGCGAACAATCTTTTCACTCGAGCATGCATTTCCCAATGAGCTGACTGAGAAAATGATTGTCAATTTCAATCTATTGTTGATGGGTGCCATAAACAACTATATCATCATGTTCATACTAAATATTTCATTGCTGCTTTGATGTTCCAGCAAAAAATTATACAACACAACACAAGCAACTACAATTCATACTTGCGTGTCTACATCATAATTAATCATGGCTTATCGTAGCATTCTCAGTGTACTTTTCAATGCTCCAAAAGTTCTTTCAATCGTATTGCATGCAGAAGAGTGCATATAGTTAAATAGTTATTTACTATTTTCGACTTTCACTCTTGTAGTCATGCAAAAGGTATTGCAGTTCTTTGTATGGAGCTAAAACTCCTTCGTGCTTTAAAGAACAGGTAATTCATCATACTAGCTAACATCATTAATAATCTAATGTATTTAAAGTTTTATGCCGTGTCGTAGAGAAAGAAATTTTGCCGTTGGGTCAGCAATCATACTTTCTGGTACTTTATTGTCATATGTAGTACCTTCCCACCTAGCTGCAATAAAGGTGAACTGCATATCAAAATCCCATGCGCACATAGGACATTTAACGAAATGTTCACTTTAGGGTTACGATATGCATGTTGCTTGTTTGTTGGGTCCGCTTGTAGATATGTTTCATAATTTGCACATATACAATCCTTCCAAGGCTAAGTGGAGAATTTATCTGATAAAATAAGTTTTTGCAAGAACGAAATACTAGGAGTTTAAAGGAGGTGGCTGGCTAACCTCAATATGAAACCGAGGCCATAAAAAATAATCATGAAACAATTTTAAATTGTACCTTAACGTAAGGCCAAAAACAGTTATTGTGACGAATATTTGGATGTATGTCATATCTTTTGGACATATAACTATTGTTGTCATCTGACTTATTGCCTTAGCGACTGTTTAATGTACCGTTTATTTGTCTCTAGTGAATGTTGAAAATATTCAAACATTCAACTATCTTACGTGTAACAGTAGCCCGGAAAAATAGTCACAAACTTCTCAATTGGAACACACGTGGATTGATGTTCGGTTTGGATTTTATGAAACGACCCCCTCTTTTGGTTATACCATATCCAAACCACGCATGTTTCAGTTAAGGAGTATGTGACTATTTTCTTGACTGTTGTTGTACGTAATGATAGTTAGCGCTTGGCAAGTGTTGTTTTCAACATTGACTCGAGATATTAATCGACACGTTAGAACAACCGCTAAGGCAATTAGTCGGATGGCATCAATAGTTATCTGTCCAAAAGAATATGACTGTCATACATCCTAATATTCGACATAATAACTGCCTTTGGCCTTACTTTAAGGTAAAATCCAAACATGTTCATGATTATTTTTTGTGGTCTTGATCTCACTTGAAGGTTAGTCAGCCAACTCTTATAAACATCTAGTGTTTCATCTTTGCAAGAAATTCTATTTAATGGATTCTCTATTTGGTAAGATTGTGTTGGTGAAATTGACGGAACACTCAAGAAACAAGCAGCAAGCATATCGTAATCGCAAAGGAAACACTTCGAACAATGTCCTATGTGCTTGCAACTTTGATATGCAATTCACCTTTATTGCAGCTGGATGGGAAGGTACAAAACATAATAGTAGAGTGCTTAAGAATGCGATTATTGACCTAGTGCCAAAGTTTCATTTCTACCACACGGTATTAGACTTTAACTACATTAGATTTTAATGTTGTTAGCTAGTTTAATGTTATTTCATTTTGGTAGATAAATATTATGATATTGACGCTGGTCTTCCAAACACGAAAGTATTTTTAGCTCCATACAAAGAAATGTGATAATTTGCAGGACTATAAAGGGAGCGAAAGAGAAACGAAACGATAAAAAACTATTTAACTAGGCACTCCTCTCTGTGCAAAACTTTTGGAGCTTGAATAGTAGATATAGGGCATGAATAATTACGATATCGATCTGGAAGTATGAATTGTAATTATGTTGCATAATCTTTTGCGGAAACATCAAAGCAGTGATGAAATATTTATAGAGTATGAACATGATGATATGATCGTTTATGGCACAAACCAACAACTGACTGAGATTAGCAATGTTGCTTCATCGGCTGATGAAATGCTTACTACTCTACAAAAGCACTTTGAAAAGACTAGAATAGACTTAAATATTAAGGAATTGTACGGTGAAAAGCCTTATTGACTTGTTTGCACACCATACTGGAGTTTCTTGTAGAGTCTACACATACAACAAGCGTTTATAAGCTGTCCCAACAAGTTGGAGTCAACTGATCATGTATCGCCATTTTGATAATCTCGAGATGATGTGATATTAAGATTTATTTTGTTCTGTGAAGCATGAAAGAAATTCTTGAAAGGCATAATTTGCTCTCAAAGAATCTGCATAAATTGGAGCAGCCTTCTCTTGAGCTGCAGGTAAATTTCTTGATCCATTGTACTTTCAGAGTTTTTGTGTTTGCATTTGTAGTTATTTCGACTTTCTACTTCCTTTTGTTCTAAAGATGGAAAGTACTCTTTGCAGCTGGTAGAGAACAGCGATTACGCTAGATTAACCAAGGAAATTTCTCAGAAAAGCCATCAACTGAGGTATAGATAGTTCTGTCAATAAGTTTTTTAGTTAAATATGCAAAATGAGATTTAACATGAAAGGGAAACAGGCAAATGAGAGGAGAAGAGCTTCAAGGATTAAGTATTGAGGAGTTGCAACAATTGGAGAAGTCTCTTGAAGCTGGATTGAGCCGCGTCATTGAGAAGAAGGTTAATCATTGTTTTAGATGCGTGGGACAGAGGGCTCGTAGTATCCCCTTTGATTGATCTAACCTTTTTCCCCTGGGGACGGAAATAAAAAATCGGGCAGGATTCGCTCTGTTTATGTAGATAGATTGCTAGAGCTAATTAATGGTCTTCATAAATTTTGCTTTGCTTATTTTCTCAGGGTGACAAAATAATGAAAGAGATCAACCAGCTTCAAGAAAAGGTCATTTGTGTTAACTTAATACTTTTTTGTATGGCTTATAATGTTGTTTGACTGGACGCAAAATTTTAAAAAATGTTACTTTGACTTTACGTTAGTGACAGTGAAAAATTAAATTAAAATGATGATTGAAAAGTAGATTTGATATGATATAAATTTTAAAGAGTATCACATATATCAAAGCTTAAAATTTGAGCTATAAAATTGACTGTCATATTTTCACTTTCATAATATTCCACAAGGCTGAAGATATTGTATAATCTACAGGGCATACAACTAATGGAAGAGAATGAAAGACTGAAACAGCAGGTAAGAACACAACTGGAAAGTCTCTTTATTAACTGGTGGCAGGGTTTGCAGCTGGCAGTTCGGCGGGATCCGGGGAAGGCCGGACCACATTGAGTCATGTATATGCATGCAGCCTTACCTTGAACTTTTGCAAGAGGCTAATTTCTGCAGTTTGAACACGACGCCAGCTTTTACTGTTGCATCAAGGCTTCCCTTTGTACGTACTGATATAACTACTGCGAAATCTTTGTGTAGGTGAGGGAGATATCGATCAACAGCAGCGAACATCCAGCAATTGTAGTAGCAGTTGAATCAGAAAACATATATTACGAGGAACGTCAATCCTCTGAGTCTGTCAATAATGCAAGTAACTCTACTAGTCCCCCACCACTAGAGGACCACAGCTCCGATACTTTTCTAAAGCTCGGGTTAGTTCCCTCCCCCCCTCTTTTTTATATAGTGATCATATAATTTTTTTATATATATAATCAATGAATTTTAACATGTGATAGCAAGTTAGTTATCATTTTAACTGAGTTTCCTATTAAGTTTATCATAGACGTGTTTTTTCTTAATTTTCTTTTGCTATGACAGGCTGCCTTACCCAGGCTGAAGGGGAAAGGCAAAATTAGCTAACAGTCAAAAGCAAGGTCACCATCTTCTGTGTGCAATGTGGCTGACTGAAAATAAGTACCGACTAACTACTGAAATGTGGAATGTAAAAGCTAACTCAAGAAATGTATATGTGTGACTACCAACTATTGACAACAGTTGGAAATTGATATTATGTCATTGTAATGTAACTTTTTCTTTGTGAAAGTATCTATCTTCGTCTCAAATTTTTTGAGTCTATTCAATGTCACACTTTGGTGATAGTTCTAATGAAAACTCAGCAATCTGTAAGTGATTTTTCATTAAACCACTAGGTTTTTAGAAGAGAAATGCAAATTGTTCTATTGTTTAAATCAATAAAATAAACATGAAAACAGATGCAATACATTGATTCAGAATAAATCACTTGCAAAAATACAATCCCTAATAGCTAGATCTTGATCAAGTCTACTCCTTTTTCGATTTGGAGAGAGCTTTCTTTCTCTGTCCGAGCATGTAACCATACATGTGAGGACTACCTGCAATTCAGAATATCATCTAATGAATACATAGCAAACTAATCAAAATCTAAAACAGAAAGGAATACTGCGAAAAGTTAAAGAAATGAGCGTGCATGTGAGGCTTAGAAGGAGATATTTTAGTGAAAGGATACTTGCCTGGGACATAGATACCGAGGGCAACAAGTCCTGCATAATAGTAATCGAAAGAGAAGTTCCATTTGTTTGGCATCCTAAGAGAATACTTCTCAGATCCCTGGAAAAATATAGTTCGATTAGAAGACAGACCACGCATATAAACTGAACGATGAGAAGCCGAGGCAAGGAGCAGAACTCCAAGTACAAGAGTCCAATAAAGTAGGTATATATAGATGAAGAAATTATGTGCGAGTGTCTCTGAGAGGCTAAGATAAAAACTATAAAGCAAATCAGTTTTTATTTCAGAACAGGAGGGGGAGGAGTGCGGAATTTCCCACTTAATTTCTGAAACCAAAAAATAAATATATGATAGAAAATATTCAAAGGAAAAAGGACTTCTCAAACTCTTCAGAATCTAATGATGCTTTTAGTATATGACTTCTCATTTACTGTAACTTGTATGAGTCGAAAGGGAGACATGTTGTCTCGGTACCTTGATGTAAGGCAGGGCGCTATATATTAAACCAACTTCACTTGTGATGCCAGTAGGATACAGCAACATGAAAGTACTATACCTGCACGAATAAAATCAATACCTGAAGATCGGTCTTTAAGGTGCAAATCAGACTAAAAAAGAACCTGCTAGAGAAGGCATTTGCCACCACTAGAGAACAAAAAATGGGTGCAAATCTGATGGCTTGTCCGTTCATATAATAGTTACTATTTTAGTCCCATAAGTGACACACTTGTTAAACCATCTTACTTTTCCTTCTCTTTCCTATTTCTTGTCACTTATTTCACAGTTCGTATGTTATCGATCAATTTATCACTCAATCACTGGCTACCTCTCTTCCAAATTGAATCTTTCTTTGGATACTTAACCATGACTAATAAGACCAAAAGGCTAACTCAAATGAAAGTTCAAAATGGTTGTCTCTGCGTTTAGGAAAAAAATTGTTGCGCTAACCAATGATATCAATAAGAATATGAGTGTCTCTGCGTTGGATTGTTATTTGAAAAAGAAAAAGGTGGTTCATTTTAAAAGGGTCAAACTTGGGTTGATGGGTTTGTTCACAACAGTTTAGCCCCAACCTATTTATCGCACGAACTCATTTACCATGCTCACAAAGTTAAAGGATCATACCTTAGCCACAAGAGCCAGGAAGGTGCAGAACCGAATGCCTCTTTTGTCCCGAAGAATGAATATCGGATGATCTGAAGTTTGAGCAGAAAGATCATGCCAATTATCAACATGTTACTTACACATGAATAGATTATACTTATCAACACAACTTTTATATATGAATACGACCATTTAAGCACTCATGAACTGGCATGGTTATGAACAGATATAGAAAGAAGTTAGTGGACAGAAAGAGAGGGAGGAGAATACTGATACAAGCACTTGTAAATACATGCATCATGCAATGACAAAATTCAGTCTGATGTGAACAAATTTATTGAGTTAAGGAGGATGCTTTAAGTCTGACCTACAAGCTTCTATGTTAGCTACATGGAGCAAGGATAACTGAAAGGTATTTTTAGGTAAATTATGACTATTAAGTGGACTATTAGACCTCAGAAGAAAACAAATGCGTCAAGACTCGGTGAAATAGTCGATGCGTGTGCAAGCTGGCTTGGACACCACCGTCTTACAATCATGAACCATCAAATCTTCCTAAAGATAGAAATAAATGCATACGAGGTCAGATGTTGTAAAGAATCTATATCTTGTCATTTGTCTAGCCAAAAAAGCTCGCTGCTCTTACTGCTACCTCCGAAGCACAGAAGCACATCCATCATAATCATTTGAGTGCCAATTCATTGAGAAATCAAAACTTAATGTAAAGCTATATAAGACTAGAAAAGAATGAGAAGAAAATAGTAATGTCAATGGTTTATATGAAAAAAGGTGTTCTTCAGCTATGCATACTGTGACGTTTTTACAAGTAAAGAATAAAGAGAATCAAGGCGCAGTTAAGAATATCTTCTCCACCTAAAATCAGAGGCGTCTTCAACGTAGTTTCAGTTGCAAAATTATAATAAGATGGATTCACAGCAACAAGGAGTGGTGGAAAACAATTTCTCTACACTTGCAATTACGTGGTACCACCATAAGCCTCAGGTATTTACTTTCAGTTGTTCAATGTTCTCTTTTCTTCACTCTTCAACTAAGTATAGTAAACAAAATACAGAAAGAGCATATCTGGTCAGAGAACTGATATTTTTCTATTTGATTAATAAAGTGATGCTCTGACTATTGCAGTTATTGTCGGGAGACTTAATAACTCAAGTTACTATAAATAAACATCTTAAGATAAAAAAGTTTGAAGCTTATGAATAAGCAAGGCTCACCTCCGTTATAGACCAGCTAATCACTAGAGAACTGACAAGTATATGAGACCGGAGCTGCATCGACAATCCAATTCATTAGTAAAAAATACTTTTACATTGTCATGTAGAAATCAGAGGAAAATAATCAAGCTAACCTCAGGGAAACTCCATAAAATACCCCAGGTTACATATAATCTTGAACTTATCTGTGGAAGAGTAGCTGATACTGGAGATCTTACCAGACCTAGTTAAGGTTGAAGAAAAATGGAAAGGTTATTTAAGTGCAAAATCTTCTCGCGGGCTTATTTAGGCTTGTGATCAAGTAAACTTACCCACTAAACCATGAAGAATCTGTTCCGCAGTTCATGTGAAAAAGAAATTAACAAGTTAGCATCCCAGTCCATTTGCATTTAATGATAATAACACCATACAAAAAAATTTAAATCACTATTTCTCAGCAACAATTAATTACCTCAAAATCGAATAAGAAAATCCATAAGCATATAATATGGGAAGGGGGACGGCACAAACAACCAACTACATGTCGGTTACAGCTAAGAGGGCTTAGCTACATGTGAGTTGCAAGAAGGATATCCAATGAAACATCTCAAAACTATTTTAAAAATGACAACACAGATTGAGGGAGTGAGCTAGTATCGTTATCAAGTTCCGAACTACCTCTTGTTCATTCATTAGATTTAAGTAACCATTATTAATGATTAGAAAGAAAAGCACTGTCATTAGACACAGATCTTATAAAAGTAGGTATCATCTTTTTGAGTTTATTTTTCCACCAAGCTGCATTAGTGCATTATTTTCACACTCTACAAAAGAAAAAGTTCGGAAATTTGGAAAACGAAAAATTTGCAATAACATAAAAAATATCTTTTGGGAATTCTCCAAAAAATAGCTTTTAGCAACACTACACTTAACTGACTATTCTGGCCAAATACTAACTCGTTCTAACATCTTTCAGCTACATCCCTTTACAATTGCCAGATTTGACCCAACATCTTTGAATGAAAGCAGATCTAATTGGTGTAATTTCCTAAAATAGATATCTCTCATACCCATTAAAGATTCAACCTTTTAGGAAAACTGACCCATGAATATGAGTGATGAGAATTTAATGTGTCATCAACCACATTTATCAACTATCATATATCATACCCAATATTTATACAGAGAATAAATAGCATTCAACCCCTTCCCCCACCCCAACCCCACAAAAACAAACCCAGCTATTATATACATTATTATAAAATTATGCGTTTAAGTTCCGTGCATTCATAGTGTAAAAATTATTTACATAATCAGGTCACTTATTACATAATTAAAAAATTTAATTGGTGATCTCGTAAAAATGACAACTGACCTGCTATTACAGGTAAAAATTCACTAATAGCATAAAATAATCTTTACACTGTCAGTATGGATAACTTAAATCCTAAAAACATAGCCTTGGTGGGGGTTTACCTCTAAAATGGCAGCGGTTTGAGCTAAAAGCAGAGGCTTTTCTACAGCATCATAAACATGTTCATGCCCTGACTCTTTCAGTGTTTTCACAGCAAGATAAAACACTTGAAACCTGAATTTCCAGTTACCCAATTTATATACAACAGATTAGAGTAATAAACAGAGAGAAATCAAATCTGCAGTTAACTACTAATCAAAAAACAAAAAGCAAAACTGACAGCAAATCAATCAACCAACCAACTACATTTCAAATCCCAAAATTTTCATATACTAGTTCATTCGAAGTTTCGAACCAATAACTTTGGCTCGGAACTGTTCTGTATATGTGTTTAAAAATCCAATAAATAAGAATAAAAAATAAGTTTCAAGCCAAAATAAATCTAATGAGATATGGTAGAATTCCAAACTCGAACCACAACGTTCAAATTCTGGATCCGCTTCTAAATATCTCAGGCGTCAATGTAGCATGCGACTAGAGAAAACAATACTCCATACAACAACAACAACAACAACAACAACGACAACAATAACAACAACAAATCCACTGAAATCCCACAAGTGGGGTCTGGGGAGGGTAGTGTGTACGCAGACTTTAGTCCTACCTTATGAAGGTAATAACGGCTGTTTCCGATAGACCCTCAGCTCAAAAACAGAAAAGGGAGCAATAAACAAACAGTAGAATCAACAAGATAATAGGACAACGGAAGCAAATGGAAAATAATAATAGAAAAAAGAAAAAAAGTGGGGATTGAACATACCATCCAAAAAAGACAGTCCAATTGTAAAGGGTGAGATATACACGTCTAAGAGCAGATAAAACTCCAGCCATTGAAGCACTTCAAAAAGCTTTAAAACTCTAAAAAAAAAACGAAGAAATAGAAATAATTCCAATTGGGTCTTTGAAGAGAGAGCTAATTATGAGTAATTAATTGGTGTAGGTGAGTTAGATGAACTACTATTAGATCTGCCACAGAACAGTCAACAGTATCACATTCTTTGATTCTCAACTGTCAACGCTCAGCGGATTGATTGCTATTCATTCAAATCTGGGAAGCTTATTAATGGTGATAGGGGAAAGGAAACGATGTCGTACGAAATGGGTCGGATTTACATCTGGGGCACCCCCATATTTATGGTTAACAAAAAGAGTCAAAGTCACATCGAATTTCCTTAAGAAAAGGCACATTTCTGGAAATATTCGAAAATGAGATGTGTAATTTCCTGATGTAGTGAAGTAAAATAAATTGCTATTTTTAGATATTAACACTCTGTCACTCAATCTTTCTTCTTCTTTTTTTTCTTTTTCTTTATTTGGGATTGAACGTGATATGTTTAAAAGATTTTTATTTACACTAAAATTACTATAGTTACTTTTGTCGAAGAATACAAAGTTGTCCAGGTGAAAATTGCCTTTTAATTAACTGGCGGTTAGGACGTAAGAAGAGTCCAAAACTTAATTAATAATTTTTTGAACATAAAATACATTTTTGATGTTAAAAAAAAAAAAGATACAATAATGGGTATTTTGCAGTTTTATACTGCGAATTGGCTTAACGGATCTTTTGCCGGTAAGACATTTCGCAGTATAAAACTGCGAAATATTAAAAAAATAATTTTTTATGACATTTCGTAGTACAGTACTGCGAAATAGGCTGATTTTAGGCCCCACCAATAATTAACTGACATAACAATAATTCAAATTCATAAAACGCAGTATAATACTGCGAATTACTTTGAAAAATTGTACACCCCAAGGTCGGACTTGCCTTATTTATAGGCGCTTCAATTTTATAAAAATTCAATCAACACTTAAACTTCAAACATACGTTTATTCTCTCTTCTCCTTATCAATCAATTTTTTACATAGTCTGAAGTGCCAAAAATAAGGGTTTCACTGTATTGGGGGGGTGAGATTGTGGTGGAGAATAACTCTGTGAGGTATAGCTCACCTCCACAGTGTCATGTTAAATTGCCGCTTAATATGGAGTGCAATACATTGGTATCGTTGTTACGTAAAAAAATGAGTGAGCGGAGGCGTTCGGTTAGCCTTAAAGTAACCGGTAGATTTCCTTATTCAGTGACTCCGCAGGGGTTTGCTTATTATTCTGAGTTTAACATCGAGGATGATGAAACTCTTAGAGATTTTTTGCGGATTCCGGATGAATACAGGGAATTTATTGTAATAAAATTATTGGAAATGTACGTCAAGGTGGAAGACGTTCCTAGTAATGAGGGCGTGCATAGCAGGGATAACCCCCAGTCATCGGGTGGTTATTCTGGAGCAGCGTTTGCCGGACAGATTGGAGATGAAAGAGCTTGCCTTGATTTAAACTTGTCACCACAGGCGAATGAGCAGCCAGAAAATAATGTTTCCACTTTATATAATCAACAAGACGACTGGTAAACTTCAATTTTACTACGTTTTAGCGATTTTTTTTTCATGTTTTAATTGGATTTGTATTAACACTCATATTTTTTATAGGGGGTACCGTCCGGATTTGAATTTTACAAGTTATGACCTCGCCCCTAGTTGGAATCTGCGTAGGTCTGGAGTATTGGACCACGGTGGTCCATCTGGGAGTTATCACCAACCTGAAAATATCCATCATGAAACGTCAAGACAATACGATTTGTAAGTAAAGTGATATAGCGATATCTAAAGTATTTTTCCTGAGTATTGGGTAACTTAGGTTTTTGTTCGTTTTGTGCAGTGAAAACGAGCTTCTTGAAGCTCCTGGCCTCACACAGTTGCCCATAGACGACGTTTTTACTCGTGATTTGGCAGATGCGCAGAGTCAGGAGGATGATAGTGATTATGACAACAATGCGGATGAGTCTGGGGATGAGACACCCTTCCATGATGAGGGTGATGATGAGGAGGAGGAAGTGAATGTTGAACCTGAGCTGACTAGGGAGCATGTTCCTCCACCTCCCGCTAGACCAAGAGTGTATGAGTCCCACGTGCCATTTCATGAGCGAAATATTCCCTACCTTGATAATTTGCCAAGCATGCCTAACGTTGATGCCCTAACAAGGGATGATGATGAATTACGGTCAGTGATGTGGGATGAATCTAGACCAGCTGTTCTTACAAAGGGCATGTATTTCCCCGATAAAGCTCGCCTAGTTAGGGCTGTAAAAATCTACAGTATAAGGGAGTGTCGTGAGATGACGGTAAGTGAGTCAACTACGGAGAAATACAAGGCTGTATGCCGTAGGTGGTTTATGGGTTGTCACTGGATGCTGCGTGCCACAAAGAAGAAATCAGGTTTGTGGAAAGTGGGTAAATTTATTAGCGAGCACAGATGTGAAATGGACACATTCAATGAGAATCACTTCAACTTGGATGTGGACTTGATTTCCCTTGTCTTGATTCCATTTTTGGAAGTGTCCATTAGGTTCAAGATTAAAGAGTGTATTACAGCCGTCCACCAGGAGTATGGTTGTACTATAACCAAAAGAAAGGCATATCTCGGTCGCAAACGTGCCTTTGAACTTATTTATGGCGACTGGGATAAGTCTTTTTCAAATCTGCCCAGGTACATGGCTGCACTGCAACACTTTAACCCCGGGACTGTTGTTGAATGGAGGCGTGAGCGAAGTCCGGACAGACCGGAATATATATTCAACTATGTATTTTGGTCATTTAAACCAGCAATTGATGGTTTTGTGCATTGCCGTCCTGTAATTTCCATAGACGGTACTCATGTCTATGGAAAGTATGATATTAAGCTTTTGATTGCAGTTGCTGTAGATGCCAACGGACAAATATTTCCACTAGCTTTTGCCATTTGTGCCAACGAAAGTGAAGAGACGTGGACGCAGTTCTTGAACCACTTGAAGCAGCACGTTGTCAAACAGCGTTCAGGTATTTGTCTAATATCTGATCGGCATGGTGGTATTTTAAGTTCTGTACGTCACTTGCCTGAATGGCAGGAACCATATGCATACCACCGTTACTGTGTGAGGCACCTGAAGGCCAATTTCCAGAAGAAATTTCCTGACAAGGCGTTGCATGACTTAATGTGGATGGCTGCAACTGAGCACCAGCAGTGTAAATTCACGAGGCGCATGGAAGCGATCCGGCAGATAGAACCACGAGCCTATACTTGGTTGATGCAACATGACCCTCAAATGTGGACATTGCATGCTGATGGCGGCAGACGATGGGGAGCCCTCACTACAAACGTGTCGGAGTCATTCAACGGCTTGTTGAAGTCTGCCCGTGGACTGCCTGTCACTGCCATGGTCCGCATGACTTTCAAACAGAGTGCAGAGAGGTTTGTTGAAAGGCATGCAGCTGCATCGTCATTGATGGACAGGGGTGTTGAATTTATGCCAATACCCATGACAAGATTTGAAAGGTACAGGAGGCGGGCACAGTGGCATTCATTTCTTCAGTATGATCATGAACGGGGTGTTTTTGAAGTTAAGACCGCTATCAACGGACACCGTGGGAATAATCTACAGACGGTGAATGAAAATAGAAGGTTATGTTCATGTGGGAAATGGACCATCTACCACATGCCGTGCCCACATGCATTGAAGTGCTTTCAACAAGTTGGATATGGGGCAACAAACTACATTGATAGGCAATACAGTGTTGCAGCATACGTAGACACGTATAGTGGGAAGTTGCATCCATTAGGTGCTGAGCATTATTGGCCGCCGGAACCTTTTAAGTTGGTATGTAACAAGGACTATTTGCGCAAGCTGAAAGTGCAAAAGAGAACGCGTATACGGAACCAAATGGATGTTGGTGAGTCCGTTTATGCGCGTAAATGTGGCATATGCTCTCAAACTGGACATGACCGTCGTAAGTGTCCTTCAGGTGGTGGGCGTGGCGGTGGTAATCCTGGTGCAAGTTCGTCCAATGTACCCAACTATCAAGCATACCCCTAGTCCTTTATTTTGAAAAAGCTGAGAAGCATGTGAAAACCCTGTTTCGTGTCAGGGTCATTTAATATGTTATTCGTAGTATAATACTACGTTTTGTGGATTTGACATGTCCTGCTGAAAAAGCTGAGAAGCACGTGGAAACTCTGTTTTAAGTCATTGAAATTTACTATGTAATTCGCAGTATTATACTACGTTTTTGTTTGAAATCTTGACTATAAATAACGGTTGCATGGTACTTATATTCTTCGCTTAACAATAACCAAAGTTTCTCTATAAGAAATGTCTGCACAAAACGTTTATGTCCCAAGGTGCTACTGCGGAGAAAAATGCAGTTTGTTCAAATGGTATCCAGAAGGTGCACGCCGCTACTGGGCATGTAAGAACAAGCTCGAGGAGTTACCCGGCAAGCCTACATGTGACTTTGAGGTTTGGATGGACGAACCATGTAAGCAAAAGCGCTACAAAGAAAGAATTTATGAGCTTCATTGTTTATGTCATAGCCAAGCGGAGAGCGAGCGTCGAACCAATGAAGAACTTGAGGCGTTGAAGGCCAAACTCAACGAGGCAGAAGAAGAGAAAAAAAACCTGGAAGAGCAACTCGAGTTGTGTGGAGCGAATTGTAAGACACGATCGTGATTAAATAGTAGCTTATTTTTAATAAGCGTAGTAGTGTATTTTCATGTTTCCATTGTCATGTGTTTGTAGCAGTTGTACTGTCATGTATCTTTAGATTTCCCGCTTTTGTGTTTGTGTTTCATTTTCTAATAAAATTCATGTTCAAATTATGTTTCTTGTTCAAATTCTGTTTCAATAAAAAATATGTCGAAATATGCAAGTCTAAAGCTGTCATGTGGAAATTTAAAATGTTATGTCGAAAACCATGTGAAAAACCTGTTTCATGTCAGAGAAATTTAATATGTAATTCGCAGTATAATACTACGTTTTGTGGAGTTGTCTAATATGTAATTCGCAGTATTATACTACGTTTTACGGAGTTGTCATTTCGTTCTGAAAAAGCTGAAAAGCATGTTGAATACTGCGAATTTGTGTCAGAGAAATTTAATAAGTAATTCGTACTCCAATACTACGTTTTATTGAGTTGTCATTTCGTTCTGAAAAAGCTGAAAAGCATGTGAAAACCCTGTTTCGTGGAGTTGTCATGTCTATGTAATTCGTAGTATAATACTACGTTTTGTGGAGTTGTCATGTTTGTAATTCGCAGTATAATACTACGATCTATTTGATATCTTGCCTATAAATAACAAGCACGTTCGAGTTATTTTCTACGCTTCAAAAGAACCTATAATCGAGATTTTCCATAAAACCAAACTTCTCTTTAAGAAATGTCTGTACGACCCTTTCGTTGCCCAAAGTGCGAATGTGGAAACAAAAGCATGATGTACGATGAATGGGAAGAAGCTGGACGCCGCTACTGGGCGTGCATGAACAAGTTTTATAGGCAACCCGACGTACCTATATGCAATTTTAAGGTATGGGTTGATGAACCATGTCAGCAGGAATACTACAAAGACCAGGTGTATCATCTTCAAGATGTGTGTAATGGGCAGTGGGACAGACAGCGCCAATCGAAACAAGAAATTGAAGAGTTGAAGGCGAAGATCAAGGAGGTGGAAGAAGAGAAAAAGAAATTGGAAAGAAAGCTCGAGAGGATTAAGGAGAGAATACTAGGCGGTCGTAACTAAGCGATGACATTTACGTGTTGTGTGTTGTAGTGTATCTTCATGTTTCTGTTGTGTCAAGTGCTTTCATTAGTTGTACTGTTTGTTTATGTGTTAGGTTTGTAAGGTTTGTGTTTGAGTTGTATTGTTTAAGTAAAATTGCTGTTCAAACGCAATTAAAATAAAATTGTTGTCAAAAGATAGTTGTTACTATTATTTACATAAAGCACTATTTACACAAATTTAATACATAAGCAAATCAGTGAGTGCCGCAGCCTGTGTGCTTCAGTGCTGCTGCTGGCCTAAGTCGCATCCCCTGTCGCCCGGGCACACTATCTGGATCATCATCATCAAGCCGCCTCTTTATGTGAGGATGTGCAGCAGCATCAACACCACAACTGGCAGGGTCGGAAGAATAGGCCGTCGGGCCGTGAGTAACCTACAAAACAAGAAGTAATCTTAGCATGTATGAATGTATTATTTTATGAAAATGTATTATTATCTTAACCTACAGAATGTACTATTATTTTAAGTAAGAAAATATTTTCTCACCATGGTCTCGTCGACCTCCTGGGTATATGTATCGATGGTGTGCTCATCACCGCATGTAGTGTCCTCAAAGATGGGCTGAGACGAAGACTGCATAAGAAAGTTACAATTAATTAATGGCAGCGATTTAAGGAAAAGAAAACAAATTGAAATATTAAAGTCATACAAACATACCGCATGAACTGCCGGGGACGATGGATAACTCAACCTGCGCCCGCCATCCACGTCCCGGGCAGGCCGACCCTCAGCTGCGGTAGATGTGCATGCGAAGTACTGATCTACATCCCCGTCGAATGTACCCATGATCGACAATGCTCCTGACGGGGTGACCTGCGATGCTGGCAAAGATAGCTGAAGGCTATATGAAGGCATGCTGCTGGAAGGCTCATCTGCATGAGGGATATAACCCTGCTGGTCATCTCCAAAGCCCCCAACTCCGAACTCCTCGTCATGTGCATCGGCAGGTGGGTCGACAGGTACCTCAACGCCCCCTTGCTGGCCACCTCCTCGCCGTCCCCTGCGACCCCGTGGGGCAGCCCTGCCTGGTGGGGGTCCCCTCGCTGGTGCCCTACCCCTGGCTCGTGGGACTGGCCTACCCCTCTGGTAGGCCCCTGGAGCCACATACTGAGGCTCATGGTCTAACCTCTCGGCATCTCTCGCCTGCAACAGTGTCAGACGAGCCATCTGGGCCATCTCCCGGCCATACTCAACCACTTCAGGGATGTCCGAACGCTGCTGCATCTCCTGTCCCGACTGGTAGATGCGATGAAGCCCAATAGCCTGTGAAACATTTCAAATAGTAATTAAATAACTCTATATCACAATTATAAGATATTAATAAGTCACAAAAACATACCAGTGCCTCATGCCTCCCGGCGTACGGTCTGTAGCGCTCGCCAAGTACATGCACGGGGTTCCCGATCATCAATCGGGTATGGCGGCGGTACCACCCATCATACAGCTGAATAGAGGCCTCCTGGAAAACTGTAGGTGGTAGCGGGATGCGCTCAGCTCGGTCCTCCCAATAAGCTATCTGCTGCTGTAGCCACCCAACATACTGTCGGTCCATGTTCGAACGGTCGTCCCGCTGATAGTGAGTAGGCTCCCATCCAGGCTCCCTCGGTATAGCCTGAGGACGGCCAAACTGTCGAAGCACACGCTCCGTGGCATGATACTCAACAAAATCCCAGAAGATCAACGGGACGGAGGTGCTCCAAATCAACCGGTCGACTGAGCAACAAGCGGGTAGGTGACCAAGCAACTCGATGCTGTATGGCGTCCAGATGAACTACCAATAGTAACATAAAAATGAGTACGCAAAACACAACTCAATTTAAAACAACCAAGTATAGGTACATATTTACCTGTCCGTCCACCAACATATCTAACACATCCCTAAGAAGGGGGAGATTATGGTGAGCATCCGTCCCTCGGTAGTTCCCACGCCGGAGAATCCACCTGATAGCTAGAGGGAGAAACGGATAATCCTGACCGGGCGGAAGTACTGGTAGAGGTGGCTGCAACGGCATGATCCGCTGCCAGGCCCAAACCTAAGATAAAATGTTGATGTAAATTTATGAGTCATTTCACGATATAGAATTTGGGGTAACAAACAATGTATTCGGAAATTTTTTGCACCTGAAGGAGGGGCAGAAAACCACATATATCAACCGCTGGACCTACGCTCGCGCGGCACATGCTCCTATAGAGATACGCCAGAACAGTAGCACCCCAGCTGTACTGGGGTAGCTCATCCAGCTGCTCAAGACAATGAAGAAAGCGCATACTCACTTTGTTCCCCGAGGTGTCCGGAAACAAGACACACCCGAAAAGCAGGAGCAACGCCAACCGAGTGTACCGCTGAATCCAAAGATGCTCTGTCTCGTGGGTAATATCTGGGTGCAATACCGCCATCTGATCTCTAATGAATGATAAAGCCACGCGACTGCCACCCCGGTCACCCTGCGGTCTCGAACCAGTCAACTGCCCCATCATGTCCGCCAACTGTGCACGTGTCATCCCTCTCCAGTGGTGGGGCAGTGCGAAGGCGCGCCCCTCTACGCGCAGTCCATATAAAACCTGGACATCCTGCAGCGTGATAGTAGCCTCTCCAGTGGGCAAGTGAAATGTATGCGTCTCCGGTCGCCACCGCTCTACCAAGGACGTGATGAGCGACCAATCAAGCTGCATCCGTCCAAGCTGAAAAATGGTATATAATCCCGAAGTCTGGAGGATCTCTACTACGCGCGGATGGAAACGATGCTCCGCAATAAACTCCCACAAATCATCAGGCCTCCTGGGGCGGAGAGGCTGCATCGCTAGCTGTCCCTCCCAAACATAGGATGACCTATGGTCGCCCTGCAGCACTAGTAGCTGATCCTCGGCAGGTCCAGGATGCGCAGGCGGAGGAAACGCCATGTCGTCTACTATAATTTAAACAAAATTAATTGTTTGTGTTAGTGTAATAAATTAAATTAAGTATGATTTTTGAAATTGGAGATAATAGTTATGTATGGGTTCCAGGCTTGATTTTTGACGCCCGGTGCCACCGAATAATTCTTAATTATTATAAGTCTCAATTTCAACATTTTTAGATTTTTATTAACTTAATAAATTAAATTAAGTATGATTTTTGAAATTGGAGATAATAGTTATGTATGGGTTCCAGGCTTGATTTTTGACGCCCGGTGCCACATAAGTCTCAATTTCAACATTTTTAGATTTTTATTAACTTAATAAATTAAATTAAGTATGATTTTTGAAATTGGAGATAATAGTTATGTATGGGTTCCAGGCTTGATTTTTGACGCCCGGTACCACCGAATAATTCTTAATTATTATAAGTCTCAATTTCTACGCTAAAAGGCTCTACATTTTACTATGCTAAAAGGCTCTACATTTTACTTCGCTAAAAGGCTCTATATTTTACTTCGCTAAAAGACACTATATTTTACTACGCTATAAGGCTATACAATATGAACATAACATCAACAATACAAATAAATAAAATAAATAATATTATTTAACACAAACAATCAAGTAGCATTTTTGGTCACAAACATAACATAAATTCGGATATCAAATAAATCAAACCGGGTATATAAAAGAAACAAAATTAAACACTAACATAACAAAAATTCACATGGAAACATACTAAACAATACTAATGCATGACTATATGAGTTTCAGCATAAACTAAATTGAAATAGCTCGATGTAAATATTATTGAAATCGAATTTTTGCACCCGAAACACGCAATCCAAAACTTCTTTTGTGTGTGGGACCTACACTTCTTGCTCTTTATGGGACGGATGGGGCCGAAATTTTTTTTTTTTTTAAATTGTAGGCGGGGTGGGGGACCAGAAAACTTTGAGTTTGATTTTTTAATGGAGATCGTTGTCTGTGGGAAGAAGACGACCCGTTTTTATTAGGGCAATTCGTAGTTCAGTACAACGAATTGTAATTCGCAGTACTGTACTACGAAATGTCATTAAAAAATTATTTTTTTTAAAACTGCGAAATGCCTTAACTGCAAAAAATCCGTTAAGCCATTTCGCAGTATAAAACTGCGAAATACCCATTATTGTATCTTTTTTTTTTAACATCAAAAATGTATTTTATGTTCAAAAAATTATTAATTAAGTTTTGGACTCGACGTAAGAATTGTGAAATTCCGGGAAAAAATAAAAAAAATTCAAGTAAAAATGATATTTGAAAATTAGAATTGAGTTTGGACAAGAATACAATTTTGGGTTATTTTTCAAAATTTTAAGTGATTTGAATAGTAAATTTGAAAAACAACTTTTTGGAATTTTTTTAAATTTCGAAAAGCTCCGAAATTCAACTTAAACAACAACAACATTATTTAAAATCTTATTGCTAAACGCTGATTTCGAAAAAAAAAGTAAAAACAATTCGAGAAAAAGTTAAATATTTTTTATAGTCAAACGGGTCCTAAGCAGTTCAAGAAACAGTTGGGACAGTCCATATGTTAAAGAGAATATTGGTGGGCTAATTAGTTGGGGAAATAGGAGAGGCAAAAGAACAGTAACATGTTAGGTTGTCTGTTCACCTTCCTAAAATTTTCTTGACTACCTAAGGGTGGTTATAAAATTAGGCCAACCTCTATTTCCCCCAATATCAAAATACTTTTTATAAGTTTTTTTTTTTTATTTATTTCAAGAAACCACAAGGTAAGCTCAAAAATCCTGTAAGTATAACTTTTGGTGCGCACAATCAGCGGACCAAATTTATTTTCTTTTTCCGTTTTTTATTTTTATTTATTCTGATTCTTTTTGTGTGGATTTTATATTTTAAATTTATGGTTAATTTTCTAACGCTTATTTGCGAATTTAAAATTTGCGACCAAACAGAAATTCAAATGTTTCTGTCGAAATGAAACTACCTTATCTTCGCACCTATTTAACTCAGACTGTTTGACTATAAATTCAGTAGCTTTGCCTCATTTTTTCACACACGGAAATTCTGAAAACAATCTCCTCTCTCTCTATTCTGCATACTGCATATTTTCAAAACACAACATAAATTCTAGTGTGGTTTGCTACCGTTTGTTGAGTTCGATGAAGTTTTGTAATTTTCATTACCGGTATTACCGAATAGTTGTTATGTTCTATCCTGGGAGGAATTAATCTATTAATATTGGGCAATTACACAGTGAGGGGATTAAATTCCTTAAGATCACACCATTTTCTGTTGAGCTCCGAACTTTTTAGTTTTTCTACTTTTGTTTCTGTTTCTATTTATTTTTGCACAATTTATTTTCGAACACAGTGGACGAACAATCATCGTGCACAATCTCTTTTTCACAAGGCATTAGCTTGTCAAATTGAGATATACTATGTGATATGATTTTAACGTTGCTTTACTATTTTTAGTATGGCTTATTCACTATTATTTAATTTTTATTTTTTTTAGCTGGTCTATCGGAAACAACCTCTTTTACATCTATAAAGTAGGGGTAAGTTCTGTGTATACATTACTTCTCCAAATCTGACACCGTAGGAATACACACTGGGTATATTGTTGTTGTATGGTTTTAAGAGTCCATTACTCAAATGGTCATTCAACTATCCCAAATTATCTCCTAAAATCACTTACTTTCGTTTGTGACAACAAAGTCACTAAACTATGCCTATTGCACTCAGAAGGTCACTCATGAGTCAACTAAATTTTCTAAATTTTGGATTGCCAAATACCTATTTTACCCTCTAAATTATAAATATTTATCTTCTTTTTATTTTATTAAACTTTTTAATATTATGATTTTCCCTTTTTAATTTATATTATGGACTTACCTATACAATAAATAAATATTATTTATAAATTAAAAAAATAAAAAGTATTTAAGCATATATAATGCTGGAATAACAAAATAATGAGCATAGTAAAAAAACATTAATTACCCTATACACAGTATAATTTTTCGACGAAGAGTGTTCAGTTGGCCACCCTTGACCACACATAGCTTCGCCTCAGTGTAGACTAAGCAATATCACACTGTTGGGGCTACGTCCACTTTCAACCGATCTTTATTTAGTATCTAAAGCAACTTCAAACATAAAAACACATCTACTTCTACTTGTTGGTTCAGCATGGATCAAGGTGTTTTAAATGTGATCCTTAATTACTTTGTATAACTAACAAAATAGCCGAACGTAAGTTGTTTGGGACTAATAGCCTCTTTGGCCAAGCTTTTTTTTGTCAAAAGTGCTTTTTTTTTTGTGGCCAAAAGCACTTTTGGCCAAAATTTGAGGTGTTTGGCCAAGCTTTTGGAAGGAAAAAAAGTGCTTTTGAGGAGAAGCAGAAGCAGTTTTGGAGAAGCAGAAAAAAGTAGCTTCTCTCCAAAAGCACCTTTTTGAAAAGCACTTTTGAGAAAAATACACTTAGAAGCAGTTTTTTAAAGCTTGGCCAAACACTAATTGCTGCTCAGAAGTGCTTTTCAAACTAATTAGCCAAACACAAACTGTTTCTCACCAAAAGTACTTTTGAGAAAAGCACTTTTGAAAAAAAACACTTCTCAAAATAAGCTGATTTTTGCAACTTGGCCAAACGGGCTATAAGACGTGGTTGCTAAATTATTACCGATCCTTCTGCCATCTTATACTCTCACCTTACTCTTATCATGGTTAGCTAAACATTGACATCCACAGTCCGATATCGATATACCCTTTGACCCTTTTATGTAAACTTTATTGCAACTCAACACACTTTTTTACCAGCTTAGTGTAAGTTCAAGATAATATTAATTATTTTCTCTAATATATTATCTTTGTTTCAATACTCAAAAATCCCTTAAACATGCATGATATTCAACTTGGAAAAGGCTTTGGGTTTTATAAGGGGTTGTAATTAACAGGGGTTACTCATATCTTTTTCATAGTGGAATACTCTCTCAGCTCTTGTCCTAAAAACATAGGCTAACAGCCGAACCTCAATATATTTTGCTGTTAGTTTTTTCTTCTCTGTCCTCTTTAATTTGTGCGTGATTATGTGCTAGTCTTATCATTTGTCGCTTAACATCAAGCTAATGTGAAAGTTATACTTCCGGGGGGTTTTGTGCAGTTTTAATGACAGGGATCTCTCTGTAACAACATCCTAATTTACAGTCATTCACTATAAAAGTCATGTTTTTCTTGGAACCGATTTTTATACTATGTTGTAATATATATTTTTTATAACATCATTTCACTATAGCAGCCAAAAAATATCGGAACAAACGAAGCTGTTATATAGAAGTTTGACTTGTAACTATATATAATATATATATGTTCAATAGTTGGTTAAACAGTGGATACCACGTTGATATAGTTATCTGCTAATTTTGCTATGGCTATGACTTGCTAAAGGAGCCTTTTTACGTGAGAGGTTGAAATAAAGAAAGAGAAAGAAGGGTCCGACACTTATTTTGGAACGAAAGTAGCTCCCAACCATTAATCAATAATTATACTATAATTTTCCTTAATCTCCAAAACAAAAAAATCTTGAGTTTTTTCTTTTTCTTTTTTCATTTTCATTGTGCTTTTTCTCATGTTTGAAAATTGAAACTCTTCCTCTTTCTTAAGGTACTTTTCTTTTGGGGGGAAAGAGAGAGGAAGAGTTTCATTAATCATGTGAATTATTTGAACAAGAAAAGAAGAAAAAAGAAGATCAAGAATTGGCAAGATGTTGCAAAGAGCTGCAAGCAATGCTTATTCATGGTGGGCAGCTAGCCACATTAGGACCAAACAATCCAAATGGCTTGAACAAAGCCTTCAAGGTATTTTTTTCCACAAAAAAAAGGTCAAATTGGGTTTTTGGTCTTGATAATTTGTTTTTTGGCTTTTTTGTTCTATTTTGGGAAGGGGAGGCATGGCGTAACTAGTAAAGTTGCTGTCATATGACCGAAAGGTCACAGGTTCAAGCCGTGAAAACAGTCTCTTGCAGAAACGCAGGGTAAATTAAAGCTGTGTACAATAGACCCTTATGGTCCTGCCCTTCTCCGGACCTGCGCATAACGGGAGCTTAGTGTAGACTGCTTTATTTGGTTTTTTTTGTTAAATTTACAATATTGATTAAAAAAGAGCATATAAAAGATGTATATTTTGTTGTTGGAAGAGAAGTAAACTATTCAAACATGAATATATGATATGTCATAATAAGGCTAATAATTTGTTTTGTAGGAAAAATTCTTGCTTATATTTTGATTGAAGTCTGCAAGATTTTGGAATATATTTCCAGTTTTTAACTTTTCATTTCATTTTTTTGTTTACATTGTAATGCTTTCCCCCCTCCATTTCTGTTCAATTTAAAAACAGGCAGAAAAATACAAAGGGTTCTAAATATCTGGTAGATTGCTCAATCTTATTACAACAACAGTTATGCTTCAATCCTAAACTAGTTGGAGTTAGTTGTATGAATGCAATATCATAAATGCTCTATTTGGGTCTAAAATATTTAATGGTCCATATTTAAAGATTATCTAACACTAGGGCCTCTCTAATATATTCTAGCGCCCGCTTCACAAGGTATTCCTCGTTCATGCAAGGTCCAGGGAAGGGCCGCACCCCAAGGGGGCAGCCTAGCCTAATGCATACATTAGTGGCTGCTTTCACAGCTTGATCAGTGACTTATAGGTCACACAGAGACAACTTTACTATTACTCTAAGGCTCCTCTTCTTATTGAAAAAGAACCTAAAATAGTAAATATAAGCACAATAGTACTATTCCATTGCTAATATCCCCTTAAGGAGGGAGAATTGTTTCAAAGTGATCAAAAGTAGTGCTGTCAATCAAATGTGCCATTTTCTTTCTATTCTCTCTTGGAAGCTCCTGCCTTTTTTCTTGCTTTCTAATAGTTTATAGTATTTGTTATGAAAACAAGTAACTCCATTTATATATTTGATGTTACAGATATGCAAGGGAAGGTGGAAAGTGTGATCAAACTCATTGAAGAAGATGGAGATTCATTTGCAAAAAGGGCTGAAATGTACTACAAGAAAAGACCAGAGCTGATAAACTTTGTGGAGGAATCCTATCGTGCCTATCGCGCGTTGGCTGAACGATATGATCATTTGTCAAAGGAATTACAGACAGCCAACAACACTATTGCTACTATTTTCCCTGAACAAATACAACTAGCAATGGATGAAGAAGATGAATATGGTGCCCCAAGAATGCCAAAAGATTTCACACAAATCCCGCCGAGTGGATCAAATAATATACCAATGGTTCCAAAGGCTCCTATAAAAGAGTTGAAGGGTCTTATGACAACTGCCTCAAAACAAAGGCAAGGCAAGAAATCAACCAAAACAGAAGATGTCGCGAAATCTGGTTTGAATAAAAGTGAAGCTATTGAAGAGATTGACAAGCTTCAGAAAGACATTTTGGCCTTACAAACTGTGAAAGAGTTTGTAAGGAGTTCATACCAAAATGGACTTGAAAAGTACCGGGGACTTGAAAACCAAATCATGGAAAAGCAGCAGAAGATATGTGAATTGGAGGATGAATTTGGCGAGGGTCGGGTTATTGAGGATGCTGAGGCTTGTACTTTGATGGCTGAAGCTGCATTGCAGTCATGTCAAGAAACATTGACTCAGCTCCAGGAGAAACAAGATATATACACAAGAAGCAAGAGAGGAATTCCAAAAAATGGAAGATTCTTGTAAGAAACTGCAGTCCTTCAGACATAAGTATCTTGGTGATAAAATTAGTGACATAAAGCCAAATGTGTATAATATCCCAAACCAAGAAGTTGGTAAGGAAATAGAATCGTCACAGGACAAGATTAAGGACCAAGTTGATGCGAGCTCTAAGGAGTCTTTAACAATGTCACAACTGGCAGAGAAAATCGACGAGCTTGTGAATAAAGTGGTCAACCTAGAAACAGCAGTTTCATCTCAGACTCTTCTAATTGAGAGATTAAGAAGAGAAGCTGATGAACTCCAAGCACAAGTTCAATCTTTGGAAGATGATAAAGCAGCTCTAACTGACGACACACACAATCTGAATATCAGGGTGACGGCGATAGAAGCAAAGTTGCAAACAATTGAGAACCTCAATAAAGATGTTGTAAACCAAAACAATAGCCTAAGAACTCACTTTGTGGAAGCTCGTACCAATCTTGATCATTTGTCCGATAAATTGAGTAGCGTCAGACCAGATGAGGAGCACGATGGAACGGATTCATCACCAGATGAAGTGACTACACTTGTTGAAATCAAGTTACAAGAAGAGTCGGTAAAACAAAAAAATCATCCTAGTTCAAGTGAAGGTACTAAGAACTTAAGTACCATAAAAACCAAAGAAAAAGAAGTTCACAAAGAGCAAGGTTCTATCATAGTTGTAAGTGAAAACGCGGAAGTTACAAAAACCAGTAAGAAGCATGTCACATTTTCGGAGCCAACGCCATCTGGAAAAGGTGATGAGAAAGTCTTGGTTCAATCTGGAAGTCGTTTTTATGAGACACAAATACAGAAAGATGAGGAGAAGGATGATGAACTTAACTGGCAACAGATGCTGTTGAGTGGATTGGAGGATAAAGAAAATATTCTGTTAAATGAATATACAACAATTCTCAAGAATTATAAAGAAGTTACAAAGAAGCTAAGCGATATGGAGAAGAAAGATAGAGACGCGGAGTTCAACCTCACACTTCAGATAAGAGAACTTAAATGTGCTATCACAAAAAAGGATGAGGAGATACATAATCTACGTCTAAAATTGAATCTTCTGCAGCAAGGAAATGGTTCGGAAAATAAAGAGTTGGAGGAAGAAAAATGCCAAGCATCTAATCCTTCATTTGATCGAAGCTTAAAACTTGAGGATCTACCACAAAGGAAGGACAAAGATAATCCTATTATAGAGAACGACGAAGAAGACATCAAGACGATTTTGGTTGATCAACATGCATCAGTATCGCCAACTGAGGAAAAACTCCGGATGAGCATTGATGCAATACTAGACGAAAACTTGGATTTCTGGCTAAGATTCAGTTCAACTTTCCATCAGATTCAGAAATTCAAGACGACATTCCACGACTTGCAGCGTGAAATATCCAAAATCAAAGACAAGGAAATGCAAGATCACAGCCCTAGAGTAGAAACAAAATCAGAAATAAAGCCAATATATAAACACATGAAGGAAATTCAGAATGAACTAACAGTATGGTTAGCACAAACCTTGTCACTGAAAGATGAACTTGAGCGCAAATTCCCAGCATTATGCAATATTCAAGACGAAATAGCAAACGCTCTAAAGGAGGGAATTAAATCAGATGATATCAGATTCAGCAGTCATGAAGCTGCAAAATTCCAAGGTCAAGTTTTGAACATGAAACAAGAGAACAACAAGGTAAGTGAGGAACTAGAAGCTGGTTTTCGTCGTGTAACTACACTTCAAGTAGATGTTGAGAAGACTATAACAGAATTGGATCAAGAGTTTGGACTTACTGGAAACCAATCACAACTAATGCAATCAGTGAGTAGGTCAAGAATTCCTTTACATTCATTCATCTTTGGAACTAAACCAAAGAAGCAAAGGCGTTCACTTTTTTCGCGCATTAATCCTAATAGGAAATACTAGCTGGTCCTGAGGCCTTGAGTACCTTTGTAGAGCTTTTATTCTTGATCTTCTTTTTCTTCTTCCTTTGTTTTTTCACCTTTCTTGTTCTTTCTCGGGTTATACATGTATCTAGATAGGCTGCAAATGGTGGTCATTCTACTTTCCTTTTCTTTTATTCTGATTTTGCAGTATTTGAAGATTGTTTGTATGTTGTAATGTGAAGATTGTTAATAGTCTAAAAATGCAAGGCTTTTAAGAAGAGCCTAAAGTTCACGATGATTCGATTTATAAATTGAATTTATGCTTTATCGGCTTATTTCATATCATGGTTCAGGGTTAAAAATCAGTGAGGTTTACTTTTTCTTTTCAATGGCTGTGGAACTATTGTCAATGGTTTATTCAATTGCTTATTGGAAATGTTAAAAAAGAGATTACTACGTGATTTTTGGCACCAGATGAAAATAGTCCAACACTGAAGTCAAGGAGGAAAATTCTATCGAGTCCTTCAAAGATCAACTTGATAATTGCGCCTAATGGTAAGCTATAATCTCGTATTTTAGTCGCTTATTACACTCTAATTTACTACTATTTTAATTGAGTTTGAGCTTTAATCGCTAGTGTTTTGCACTAATTGCATGTTTTATGCCTTGTAGGAGTGATTTCGAGCTACGTAGATGTTATGGAACGAATTCGAGCTATTTGGAGCTTTAAAGTCTGAGTAAAAAGCCCAAAGGATTAAGCTGGGATTGCGTTCGGGGGTCGAGAACCACGTCTGAACTTCAAAAATCAAGCAAAAAGGCAAACTCTGAGAAAAACCCGCAGTTGCAGCGCGTGGGGCGCCGCGGCTGCCTATTTTGCTGCTGCCTCGGAATTGCAAGGTTCCTGATAAAGTCCACTACCACTCCGCGTGGCGCGTCGCCCCATGTGGCGCGCCTGTGTATTTTTTACAGAGTATTTTTCCAATTCCGCGCAGGAGAAGGTGGTTTCGTTTGGGCCTGACCCTACTTGGTATAAATACATGTAAAAACGTTTTTTAGAGCAACTTTTGACGAAGGGAGAGCACAGAGATGCCGTGGAGGCCGGGTTTCATCTTTCTTCCATCAAACTTAGTAATTTTTATGTTTCTTTGTATGATTTGTTGTTTGGCTACCATGTCTGTGTGGAGCTAAACTTCATGTTCTAGGGTTGTGGTTCTTTCATGACTATTGTTATTTGAATATTGATTTTGATTTCTTAGTTTATCATATTAGTTTATTTATTCAATCTTGCGCTTAATTATTTGATTGCTTGATCACCAATTAAATATTATCTACGAATCTAGAATTGAATTCGAAAGTGGGAATTCTAGATTGCACATAGGAGTACAGCAAGTTCTTGAACCTAGGCATCGGGGAACGGATTCGCGGTTAGGATAGACATATACCTAATTGCCTTGCTTGGTTGATTTTCAGGAATTATAAATTCATTCTTGTTAGTTCTAATTTCATAGACATATTGGCATTAGGTTAGCTTGAATAGGCGAGTAAGAGTTTGACAGATTCTTATGAGCAATATTAACCCTGTTAACCAATAAACTAGATAAATAATTTAGTCAATTCAATTGAAGAATACAATAGGAATGTTAGATAGCCCATAACCCTAGATCGTTTTCATCACATTGATAATATAAAAGTCTTCTCTTCCTCTATTTAAAGTTCATTAGTTATTTTCTTTTTAGTTTAATTACTTTAGCATTGCTACTTTTGGATTTAATCCTTGTTTAGATAATTAGGATAGTCTAATTTAGTTAATAGTTAATCACAAGTCCTCGTGGGTTCGACATCCGACTTTTAGTCACTTTATTACTTGACGACCGTGTATACTTGCGTGTGCGTTTGGCCGCAACAAGTCTTTAGCGCCGTTGCCGGGGACTTAGAGTTAGATGTTTCTCTAGATTAGACTTTTACTTCTATCTTTACAAGTTTTGTTTTTTTAAATATTTTTATTTTTATAATAATTTGATTTTTCTCTTAACGTGTTTCTAGTTCTCTCAACATGACATCTGGGGATGAAATATAAGGTTATTGATGAAGACGCTTGGTTAACGGAAGACTTTTATGGCCCGTCTTTTTGGGCTTGTCATGACTTGAACTCTGGGAGGTTTGAATTTGAATATGGGAGTAAGGGCTGGTATTGGGACGGATTGTAACGACCCGGCCGAGCGTTTCGAGAGTTGTAGCCCCGTTGCCTCATTTTTTGCTCCTTTTGTACTCTACAGCTGTTATATGACTTACCGGGTTGGTTGGTTCGGGTACGGAGAGATTTCCGAGTGAATGGAGACACATAGTCTCATAATTGAAAGCTTAAGTTGGAAAAGTTGATCGGATATCGACATATGTATAAACGACCTCGAATTTGAATTTTGACGGGTTCGTTAGCTTCGTTAGGTGATTTTGGACTAAGGAGCGTGTCCGGATTGTGATTTGGAGGTCCGTAGTTGAGTTAGGCTTGAATGGTGAATGTCAGAATTTTGAAAAGTTTGATCGGGAGTGGACGTTTTGATATCGGGATCGGATTGGATTTTCGGAAGTTGGAGTAGGTTCGTGGTGTCATTTGTGACTTGTGTGCAAAATTTGAGGTCAATCGGACGTGATTTGATAGGTTTCGACGTCGTTTGTAGAATTTGGAAATTTCAAAGCTCATTAGGCTTGAATCTATGTACGATTTGTGTTTCTTATGTTGTTTGAGGTGGTTTGAAGGCTCGACTATGTTCGCATCGTGATTTAAGACTTGTTAGTATATTTGGTTGAGGTCTCGGGGGCCTCGGGTTGATTTCAGGTGGCTAACGGATCAAAGTTGGATGTTGAAGGATTGCTCAAGTGTGATTCCTGCTGGTGTAATCGCACCTGCGGATGGGGAACTGCAGGTGCAAGCCCGTAGAAGCGGGCAAGGAAGAGAGGAACATGGGGGTCACAGGTGCGAAAATTTTCCCGCACCTGCGAAGCTGCAGATGCGGGCCAGACGTCGTAGAAGCGGAGGTAGCTGGGGCTAAGTGACTTCCGCAGAAGCGCAATTTTCACCGCAGAAGCGGATTTTGGCGCAGGTGCAGAAGGCCTGGGCAGAACCTATCTAAGCGAAGGTTCCGAGATTTTTGCCATTTCTAAAATTTTGAGCTCGGATTTTTGAGGGTTTTGAGAGGATTTTTCAAGGGATTCTTGAGGTAAGCTCCTTGTGTTCATTTTTCTTCAACAATTATGTTTCCCCACTGATTTTTCCACCTAGTTGGTGTGTTTTTAAGGTGTAATTTGGGGGTTTGAAGCTAGGGATTTGGAGAGTCAATTTTGAGGATTTGAATGGCCATTTTGTATCGAATTTTGACAAATTTGGTATGGTTAGACTCGTGAGTAAATGGGCTTTCGGGTTTTGTGACTTTTTTGGATTTTGAGACGTGGGCCCGGGGGCCGGCTTTTGGCCAATTTCGTATTTTCTTGTGGAATTGATTCCTTTAGCTAATATTGATTGTATTGTACTGTTTGTCGCTAGATTCGGGACATTTGGAGGCCGACTTGCGAGGCAAAGGCATATTAGAGTAGAGGTTTGCTCGAATTGAGGTAAGTAACAGTTCTAAATCTAGTTCTAAGGGTATGAAACCCCGGATTATGCGTTATGTAATTGGTTTGGAGGTGATGCACATGCTAGGTGACGGGCGTGTGGGCGTGCATCGTAGGAATTATGACTTGGTCCATTCCGTGGAATTGTAAGGTTGAATAACTTGTTGTTAGCCATATGCTCTCCATGTGTTATAGAAATTTGACTGCTAATCATGTTAGAAATCTTGTTTAGGCCACGTGTTGACACTATCGAGACCCGCAGAGGTCGTGTACTTGTTGAATTATTTGCTAATTGTTGTCTTGTACTCAGTCACAGTTTTACTTGTGCCGTATCTCAGTCTCTTCTTGTTTCTTATTGATACATTATATTATCTCTATGTGGGCTAATTTTTACAATTTCTGAGAGCCCGAGAGACTAGAGAGATTGGTGACTGAGTTTGGGCCTGAGTGCCAAGTTGTGAGCTATATGTATGTATATGGAACGGGTTGCATGCCACAACGAGCCTTAGGGTTGTATGTATATGGATCGGGATGCACACCTAGGTTACATAGGTCTCACGAATCATGAGCCTAGGTTACACCCTGCACTTCGTGTGCAGATCCAGGTGTTTTTGGACACGGTGGGCATTGATATCATGCACGGTTGATCTTCGAAGCTTTATGAGGTAGCTACCCGACGCCAGCAGTCCTTATTTTTCCTTAAGACAACATTATTGGTGGAGGAGGATGAAGAACGATATAGTTGGGTTTGTATCTCGGTGTCTTAACTGTCATCATGTAAAATATGAGCATTAGAGACCGGGTGGATTGCTTCAGAAGATAGAGATTCCAGAGTGGAAGTGGGAGTGGATCACCATGGATTTCGTAGTTGGGCTCCCATGGACTTCGAGGAAGTTCGATGCTATTTGGTTGATTGTGGATTGGCTGACCAAGTCCGCGCACTTCATTCTAGTTGGTACTACTTATTCTTCAGAGCGGTTGGCTGAGATTTACATCAGACAGATTGTGCACCTTCACGGTGTACCGGTTTCCATCATTTCAAATAGAGGCACACAGTTTACATCACAGTTTTGGAGAGTCGTGCAGCGAGAGTTGGGCACTCAGGTTGAGTTGGGTACAGCATTTCACCCTCAGACGGAGGGATAGTCCGAGCGCACCTTTCAGATATTGGAGGAGATGCTACGTGCTTGTATCATTGATTTCGGGGCTTCATGGGACCAGTTTCTGCCGCTCGCGGAGTTTGCTTACAACAACATATATCAGTCGAGCATTCAGATAACTCCGTATGAGGCTTTGTATGGGAGGCGATGTAGATCTTCGGTGGGTTGGTTTGAGTCGGGTGAGTCTAGGCTATTTGGTAATGACTTGGTTCAGGATGCTTTGGACAAGGTTAAATTGATTCAGGAGCGGCTTAGCACGGCGCAGTCTAGACAGAAGAGTTATACCGACAGGAATGTCCGTGATGTTGCTTACATGGTTGGGAGAAGGTTCTATTGAAGGTTTCACCCATGAAGGGTGTTATGAGGTTCGGAAAGAAGGGAAAGTTGAGCCCTCGGTTTATTGGTCCTTTTGAGGTACTTCAGAGGATTGGGGAGGTGGCTTACAAGCTTGCCTTGCCACCTAGTTTGTCGAGTGTGCATCCAGTATTTCATGTTTCTACGTTCCGGAAGTATATTGGCAATCCGTCTCATGTTTTCGATTTCACCACGGTTCAGTTGGATGGAGATTTGACTTATGATGTGGAGCCGCTGTCCATTTTGGATCGGTAGGTTAGAAAGTTGAGGTCAAAGGACATAGCTTTAGTAAAGGTGTAGAGGAGAGGCCAGCCCGTTGAGGAGGCTACTTGAGAGACCGAGCAGGAGATACGGAGCAGATATCCACGCCTTTTTGTGACTCTAGGTATGTTCCTAGACCCGTTCGAGGACGAACATATGTTTAAGAGGGTGAGGATGTAACGACCGGGTTGGTCATTTCGAGAGTTGTAGCCCCGTTCCCCCATTTTCTGCTCCTTTTGTACTCTACAACTGTTATATGACTTATCGGATTGGTTGGTTCGGGTCCTGAGAGATTTTAGAGTAAATAGTGACACTTAGTCTCATGATTGAAAGCTTAAGTTGGAAAAATTGATCGGATGTCGACTTATGTGTAAATGACCTCAAATTTGAATTTTGACAGTTCCGTTAGCTCCGTTAATTGATTTTGGACTTAGGAACGTGTCCGAATTGTGATTTGGAGGTCCGTAGTAGAGTTAGGCTTGAAAATGGCAAAAGTTCGAATTTTGGAAAGTTTTACCGGGAGTGGACTATTTGATATCGGGGTCGGATTGGATTTCCGAAAGTTGGAGTAGGTTCGTGGTGTCATTTGTGACTTGTGTGCAAATTTTGAGGTCAATCGGACGTGATTTGATAGGTTTCGGCGTCGTTTTGCAGAATTTGAAAATTTCAAAGTTCATTAGGCTTGAATCTATATGCGATTCGTGTTTTTGATATTGCTTGAGGTCGTTTGAAGGCTCGAGTAAGTTCGCATCGTGATTTAAGACTTGTTGGTAAGTTTGTTTGAGGTCCCGAGGGCCTCGGGTTAATTTCGAGTGGCTAACGGATCAAAGTTGGGTGTTGAAAGATTGCTGAAGTGTGATTCTTGTTGGTGTAATCGCACCTACGGATGGGGAACCGCAGGTGCGAGCCGCAGAAGCGGGAAAGAAGCCGCAGAAGCGGGCAAGGAAGAGAGGAACAGGGGGTTCGCAGGTTCAAAGATTTTTCCACACCTGCGAGGCCGCAGATACGGGCCAGACGTCGCAGAAGCGGAGGGAGCTGGGGCTAAGTGACTTTCGCAGAAGCAGAATTTTCACCGCAGAAGCGGGTTTTGGCTGCAGGTGCAGAAGGCCTGGCAGAACCTATATAAGCGAAGGTTCCGAGATTTTTGCCATTTCTAACATTTTGAGCTCGGATTTTGGAGGTTTTTGAGAGGATTTTTCAAGGGGATTCTTGAGGTAAGCTCCTTGTGTTCAATTTTCTTCAATATTTATGTTTCCCCACTGATTTTCCACCTAGTTGGTGTATTTTTGAGGTGTAATTTGGGGGTTTGAGGCTAAGGAATTTTGGGGATTTGAATGGCCGTTTGGTGTCGGATTTTGATAAATTTAGTATGGTTATACTCGTGAGTGAATGGGCTTTCGAGTTTTGTAACTTTGTTGGATTTCGAGACGTGGGCCTGGGGGCCGGCTTTTGGCCAATTTCGGATTTTGGCTTATAATTTCGTATTTTCTTGTGGAATTGATTCCTTTAGCCCGTATTGATTGTATTGTACTGTTTATGGTTAGATTCGGGACATTTGGAGGCCGACTTGCGAGGCAAAGGCATATTGGAGTAGAGTTTTGCTCTGATTGAGATAAGCAACAGTTCTAAATCTGGTTCTGAGGGTATGAAACCCCAGATTATGCATTATGTGATTGGTTTGGAGGTGACGCACATGCAAGGTGACAGGCGTGTGGGTGTGCACCGTAGGAATTGTGACTTGGTCCATTCCGTGGAACTGTAAAGTTGAATAACTTATTGTTAGCAATATGCTCTCCCTCTGTTATAGAAATTTGACTGCTAATCATGTTAGAAATCATGTTTCGGCTATGTGTTGACACTGTCTGGATCCGCAGAGGTCGTGTACTTGTTGAATTATTTGCTAATTATTGTCTTATACTCAGTCACAGTTTTACTTGCGTACCGTATCTCAGTCTCTTCTTGTTTCATGTTAATACATTATATTATCTATGTTTGGGTTGATTTTTATGATTTCCGAAAGCCCGAGAGACTGGAGAGGTTGGTGACTGAGTGAGGGCCTGAGTGCCGAGATGTGAGCTATTTGTATGTATATGGATCGGGTTGCAATATATATATATATATATATGTGTGTGTGTGTGTGTGTGTGTGTGTGTGTGTGTGTGTGGATCGGGTTGCACTGCGCAACGAGCCTTATGGCTATTATATATTATGGGATCGGGCTGCAAACCGCGACGATATAGCACTTGGGCTGAAGGAACCTCTTAGGAGTCTGTACACTCCCCAGTGAGCGCAGGTACCTATTGAGTGTGAGTGTTGAGGGATGAGAGCCGAGTGATGAGCTATTGAGAAAGACTAGTGATGTTGCCCTGAGAGGCTGTATTTGCTTTCATTATTGTTGCACATAGCTGTTATATGTCACTGTTTTGAAACTTCTAGGAGATATTGTGTCCAATTTTTACTTGAACTTGGCATGTATAAACTGATTTGACTTAAATTGTCGGATTTGAAAGCATGTCTACTTTCTTGTTGAGATTACTGAAAATGAACTATAACTATGTAGCTCATCACTATCTTTCAGTTCCTTATTTATTATTGTCACTTATTGATTTGGTTGTACTCACGCTGCACTTCGTGTGCAGATCCAAGTGTTTCTGGACACGGGGGACGTTGATATCGTGCACGGTTGATCTTCGAAGATTTACGAGGTAGCTGCCCGACGTCTGCAGTCCTTGTTTCTCCTTCCTTGTCTTTTCTTTTTATTTGTATTTGATCCAGACACTCGTAGACCTTTCTTTTCTAGACTGTTGATGTATAGATGCTCATGAGCTCAGTGACACCCTGATTTTTTGGAGCTATTTTTCCGCACTTGTGTTTTGGATTTTTACCCCGTTTTATGAAAACTTTAGTTATTTAAAATTTCTTGATTCATTTTCTATTAAATGTTGGGAGTATTTTGGAAATGTCGTCTTGCCTAGTACCACAATAATCGCCATCACGACAGGTTAGGATTTGGGTCATGACACAGATATTCTCGATTAAGCGAATATACAGAACGACGTTGTCTTCTAACAAAGTTGGTGAATGACTGGTCGAAGGAGAGAGTTGATCTTGCCGATGAAATTGACAGGTCTGGTTTGGCTGTGCAGCACTTGAATGCAGATTTGAGTGCAAAGGTTGATGCATGTAACACCCAACAATTTAATGATGAGTTGTGTGAAGCTAAAAAAAATCTTCTAGACCAAATTGAGGAGTTAAAACGAGAATACCGATTATTCGACCATATTTTTCTTGAGGATGCCAATGTTGTGAAGAGTTCTCTAGAGTCATATGAGGGAATAGATAACATTACTTTGGGAGACTTGAGTGTGTGTATATGTGGGGATGTAAATAGTAGTACAATTCATGAGTTAGGGCGCATTAGACCCCATTTTTCAATTATTTTTCCACACTCTGTTTAGATAGTAAGATAGTAATCGAGCCATCTGAGCCTATGAGGGAGTCAAAGGGTGAGGGTGAGAGTGCCTATATTCTTGAATTTGTTGTGCTAAAAAGAAAAAATTACATTCCTCATCTAAAGGCCAAGAAGTGCAGAGTGAAAAATTTATTATTTGGCCTGGTTATCTTTGTAGCCCCACCACTGGAGCATAGCCGCAGACTGGATGCCATGTTAGGGGTACAATTCATAAGTTTAAGGTGGAGGAAAAAGTGGTTCACGTCATGCCGCGACGTTAAATTAGGCGCTTGTTGGGAGACAATCCAGCTTTACTGCTTTCTTGTATTTTTATAATTTTTGTAGTATTTATTTTTATTTTGTACGATTATGAACACAGAAGAAAAGACACTGAAAGTGTGCAAAAGCGAGCTAGATGGTGAGAACTAAGTATGGGGTGCCCACACAAAGGATCATACCTGGGGGAAGTCTGAGTACCCGTGAGCCGTTATTGCTTCGTCTTTTGGCCTTTCAGAGAGTTTCTTGTCCACCCTCGTTATTGTTTTATTTTATTTGTGCATTGGGGACACTGCACTCCTTTAAGTGTGGAGTGAGAGAATTTCTCTAGATAATTAGTAGTAGTATGTTAGAAAAATGTTAACTTCTTATTTTGATTTTAGCTTCTTATTTTTGTTTTCATAGTTGAGTAGTATTTTAGTAGGCCCTAAGAAAAATCGGGGGAAAAAAACGAAAAAGGTAGAAAAATTAGACTTTTCCTGACAATGGATCTCATTCGACAGGTTTCTTGAGGGATTTAAGTCGAAAGAAAAAGGACAAAAAGATTTTCTTTGTAGGTAGTGTAGTAATTACCTCTTGGTTTCTCTTTGTGCCGTGGTTCTTTTCCAAGAATTTTGTTTGAATCGGGTGTAGTTAGTTTTATTTTTTAGGAGTAGGAGTCATTGTGCTGTGATTGGAATTGAAGCAATATCTCTTGACTTTGTTATGCCTTGAGAATAGTGAGTACTTTGGTTGTGACGCTTAGGCTCAGGTTTTGACTCTTGTATAAGTACCTTAAATTGTATGATTTTAACTTTGCTTAGCTGCTTTGACTAGAGTGTCTTGATGAGTCCAATCCTGAGTGAGTTATGTGCCATGTGTGTGTGAGGTTTGTGTGTTATTCTGTGCATTCCATTTAATGTCTAGAACTTGCCCCGTGTGTTTGCAAAGCGACATAGTAATTTTGTTCAGTCTTACAAGTGATAGAGCCGTTTCTTTGTTGAACCAGAAATACACACACACACACACACACACACACACACACTTGAGAATAGTGAGTACTTTGGTTGTGATGCTTAGGCTCAGTTTTTGACTCTTTTATAAGTACCTTAAATTGTATGATCTTAACTTTGCTTGACTGCTTTGACTAGAGTATCTTGATGAGTCCAATCCTGAGTGAGTTATGTGCCATGTATGTGTGAGGTTTGTGTGTTATTCTGTGCATTCCATTTAATGTCTAGAACTTCCCCCGTGTGTTTGCAGAGCGACATAGTAATTTTGTTCAGTCTTGGAAGTGATAGAGCCGTTTATTTGTTGAGCCTCCCCCCCCCCCCACA